>NC_091476.1:85684542-85839542 GCF_036971445.1 Narcine bancroftii | reverse complement strand
CCTCCATACCACTTCCTGTCCTGTCCAAATTCTTCTTAAATGTTAAATTTGACCCCACATTCACCTGTGGCTAAGGACACTTTAAATATTTTTGCCAGAACCCCTGCAGTTTCTGCACTAGCCTCCCTCAAAGTCCAAGAGAATATTTTGTCAGGTCCTGGGGATTTATTTCCCCCCCCCACCACTTATTTGTAAGCACTTCCTCCTCTTTAACCTGTATGGATTCCAAGACCTCACTGCTTGTTTTCCTTACTTCCCCTGACTCTGCCCATTTCCCAAGGGAATACTGATGAAAAGTCTTCCAAAGGCGCTATTTGCCTTGGCGAGTCTGTTGTCTATCTCTTTGTTGATCCTTGCATCCGATGAAATGGTGCAGCCGAGGTAGGTAAACTAGTTGACCGTTTTGAGTTCTGTGTGCCCGATGGAGATGTGGGGGGGGGGGGGGGGGCTGGTGGTCATGGTGGGGAGCTGGCTGATGGAGGACCTCAGTTTTCTTCAGGCTGACTTCCAGGCCAAACATTTTGGCAGTTTCTGCAAAACAGGACGTCATGCGCTGGAGAGCTGGCTCTGAATGGGCAACTAAAGCGGCATCGTCTGCAAAGAATAGTTCACGGACAAGTTGCTCTTGTGTCTTGGTGTGAGCAGCTGGCAGAGTCCGCAAGCATCGAATCCATGCTGCTGAAGACCCAACTGCGCTGGGTGGGTCACGTCTCCAGAATGGAGGACCATCGCCTTCCCAAGATCATGTTCTATGGTGAGCTCTCCACTGGCCACCGAGACAGAGGTGCACCAAAGAAGAGGTACAAGGACTGTTTAAAGAAATCTCTTGGTGCCTGCCACATTGACCACCGCCAGTGGGCTGATATCGCCTTCAACCGTGCATCTTGGCGCCTCACAGTTTGGCGGGCAGCAACCTCCTTTGAAGAAGACCGCAGAGCCCATCTCACTGACAAAAGACAAAGGAGGAAAAACCCAACACCCAACCCCAACCAACCAATTTTCCCTTGCAACCGCTGCAACCGTGCCTGCCTGTCCCGCATCAGACTTGTCAGTCACCAACGAGCCTGCAGCAGACGTGGACATACCCCTCCATAAATCTTCATCCGTGAAGCCAAGCCAAAGAAAGACTGATGAAAACAAACATTTAAGATCTCCCCCATCTCATTTGGCTCCATACAAAGCTGACCACTCTAATCTTCAAGGGGACCAATTTTGTCCCTTAATATCCTTTTGCTCTTAATATACCTGTAGAAACTCTTAGGATTTTCCTTCACATTTTCTGGCAAAGTGACCTCATGTCTACTTTTACCTTTCCTCATTTATTTCTTGAGTTTTTTCTTGTATTTTTTATAATCCTCAAGTACCTCATTTGCACCGTGTTGCCTCTACCTGTTATACATCTCTCTCTTCTTCTGAATCAGATCCCCACTATCCCTAGAAAACCAAGGTTACCTTGCCTTTAATCCTGATAGGAACATACAAACTCTACTCTCAAAATCTCAGCTTTGAAGATCCTCCACTTACCTCGCTCATCCTTGGCCGAAAACAACTTATCCAAATCCATGCATTCTAGATCCCTTCTCATCCCCTCAAAATTGGGCTTTTCTCCAATTTAGAATCTCTACTCAAGGCCCAGACCTATCCTTCTCCATAATTAACTTGAAACTATGATCACTGGATTCAAAATGTTTTCCTTCATCTGTCCTATTTTGTTCCCTAATAGGAGATTCAGTATTTCACTCTCTCTCATTGGTACCTCTATATATTGATTTAGAAAACTTTCCTGTACACATTTGACAAACTCCAAGCCTTCCAGCCCTTTTACAGTATGGGAATCCCAGTCAATATGTGGAAAGTTAAAATCTCCTACTATCACACCTTATGTTTTCTGTAGTTTTCTGCTAACTCTCTACAGAGTTGCTCCTCCATTTCTCGTTGACTATTGGGCCGCCTATAATACAACCCCATGAGTGTGGTCATACCTTTCCCATTCCTCAGCTCCACTCATGTAGCCTCAGTTGACAAGACCTCTGATCTGTTCTGCCTGAGCACAAAGCTGTGCTATGTTCCCTGACGAGCAATGCCACTCCTCCCCCCAACCCCATTCTATCACATCTAAAGCAACGGAAGCCCGGAACAGTGAGTCAACAATGTTTCCCCTTCCTTCTAACCTGTCCATTAAAGCTGTCAGGTCTGCTATAGGCATGAGCTCTGGTTCCTCAGCTCACAGCCTCCAAATTCTAGGTGTACACATTGCTCCTGCATTCTGCCCTGTGATCTCTTCCTTTCATTCTTAACCCTTTGTTTCCATCTGCCCAGTCCCGATCCCAATCATACATGGGGCAGCTCCATCAAATCATTCCAACATTCCTCTGTCTAATGAAAACAACTCCTACAACTTTGAGGAGAGTAATTAAACGCTTTGGAGAGTAATGAGTACTTCCGTGGCGCAGGCTTGAGAATGAGTGGATTTGAAGAGCGTGTTGTAGTGAGATGTAGCCTAGATTCCAGGCTATTCAATGGCAGATTCATGGCTGTTGTTTTCTTTGCCATTTGCCTCAAGCGACTCTTACTGACTGCCTACATTCTTGAGGAATTGGATCATTACACCCATCAAAGGGATTGTTAGTAAAATCAGCAAAAAATTGAGACCTAAATAGTCCAGCACCTCATCTGGTTGGAAACACTGACTCTCTGTCATTATCTCAGCAGAAATTTTCAGTCCCGACAATACCTCCCCTTGTTCCCAAATGGGATCCGAGAGACACAAATACTCCCTTTCCACCTCGTAATAAACTGATGCCATCATATGTCTGTGAGTTTGGCTTAAATTTTTCTGCATGAGCTTCTTGTTATTTTCAGTGTGACGGATTTTGCTCCACAAACACTGTGCTTATTGTGAGGAATGCTTAGCATGTGACCCCTGCTGTATGCTCTATTCTTGGGCTTCTGCTGGAAAGGGCAAGGTCAATGCAGTGTGAAGCCCGTGCACCTCCTGTGAAGCTCTTCCATGACTGTTGGGGGGGGGGGGAGCTCACGTGGCATTGGAAACTCACACAGCACCTGTAGGGCGTAAGTCGCAGTTGGCGTTTTTGGCCTGAGGCCTTCGAGTTGGAATTGGAGAGTGCATCGAAAGAATCAAAGGCTTGTTGATCCAAATCAAGGATTTTATTAACTAGAAGACTGGAGCGTATTACATGGAGGTCAACCAGTCTAGATTGACCTGGTCTGGCTAGGAGCAACACTTTAAGACCTGCCAGTAGGCGTGGCTACACTCTCAGCCAATCACAATCATCCTACACTATAATCTATACATACACACATTGGTGATAGAATCTGTACTATCAAAGGATTATTCCATGAGCCACCCACCTTCCCCAATTTTTTTTCTCTCTCATTGCTCCTCTGTGTCACTTCCTCCAGTTCCCCATCCCTTTCCCTTCCCTCTCCTATTGGAGAGTCACCCTTAGCCCTCTGCCTTCTTCCCCGTCACTTCACAGCTTCTTTCTCTACCCCCCCCTTCCTGTACCTACCTATTATCCCTGTGCTCTTTTCCTTCTCTTCTGCTCGCCAACCCCTTTCAGCTGCCTAACATATTCTTTTCCACATTTCTGAAAAGGAGCTCAAGTCTGAAACATTAGGCTCTTGTCTAAAGCAAAAAATCCAAATGGAAAGACGAAGAGTCTCCGCCTTCACGTCGGAAAACTTACTTTCATAAATAGTCTGTGAGTGGCTTCAAGGCGGTGACTCCAATCCCTCTCCGAGGTAGTGCTAGTGGTGGAGTGGTGCGCTCTACCTTGCCACATGAAGGTACGTCCGCTGCTAGGGGCTGGCTAGGGGGCAGGCTGATGACGTAGCGGTGACACTGTCAGCCTGTGACCCATTTCATTTCTTTCTCTCCCACTCACTCACCCCTCTCCCTCCATGACCCTCTCAGGTCAAGGGTGGACGGCGGGGCCTGTCAGGGCAGGGGCCTGTCAGGGCAGTGGCGACCGGCGGGGGCCATCAGGCAGGGGGCAGCCGGGCCAGCGGAGCCATATCCGGAGATGGCGGGGATGGGCAGTGACAACTTCCTACACCTCACTGGGCTGCTTTGGCCCCCAGGGCGGCTCATTGGTACCAGTGGCTCAATGCGCGACAGACCAATTGCCGTCTACCCTCCCATAATCCCCTTGCAGCTGGAGCCATCCTGGGAAATGCAGAATGATTCCAGCTGCGTGGGAGATTATACATAGGGACGACGGCCATTGCTCTGCCGTGTATTTATGATGGATGGTGCCACGGCAACAGTCATCCTGTCTACAGCAGCTCCGGATGATGCACCAAGGCATCGTTCCGCATAAAAGCAGCTCCATAAACAGGGAAGTTTAAAATTTTTATCCACGTTTGAATCTGGCCTCGAAGGCCTGACATTAAAACATCTATCAAAAATGATAGATGTGGCATCACCTGCTGAGTTTTTCTCACAGTCTCGAGCATTGATTCAAATTCAGATCTTTTCTTTATTAAATTCACTGCTGATGTAAACTAGATCTGCCAGAACCGTCAGCCCAACATCTGTCCTCAGTGAGTGAGTATCAATGGAAAACATGTATCATGGGTAAATCAAGTACCATTGAATTATAGATCAAGCCACTATGGATCAGCATCATTTTACCTCCCGTGCTAATAGATCAGCTATGACTCACCTGTACAGCCTGAACTCTGATATAAGATTAGTATTTATTGATTATAGTTCAGCTTTCAACACTATTGTGCTATCAAAGCTGATAACCAAACTTTGTTCGCATGGTATCAGCTCATCCTTTTGTAATTGGATTCTGGATTTCTTACTAGCAGACCCCAGTCTGCTTGGTTGGGCAATATTTTCTCCTCAGTATCACCTTGAACTAGGGTTTACGTGCTGAGCCCCATTTTGTATTCCATCTTTACCCATGACTGTGTTCCTTTGTACAGCTCAAACTTAATTATAAAGTTTGCAGATGACACCACGGTGGTAGGCTTGATCCCAGGGGATGATGAAATGGCCTATAGGGGTGTGGTTCAGCACCTGGCCTTGTGGCATCCTGAGAACGATTTGTTATTCAATCCCCAGAAGACAAAAGAGATCCTTGTGGATCATAGATGGGTGGGAAGTCACATGCAGGTCCCGATTTACATCAGTGGAGCGGTGGTGGAGCATTACAGAGCTTCAAACTCCAGAGGGGTCCTTATCTCTGGTGATCTCATGTGGTCTTTGAAAAGGCACAACAATGTCTTTATTTTTTAGATGTATGAGGATGTTAAACCTCTGCCCCAGAATGCTGCTGGAGTTCTATAGATGTATTGTTGAGAGTGTGCTGACATTCAGTATTTCGGTGTGGTACAGGAATTGTTCGCACAAGATAGGAAGACACTCCAGCGGGGAGTGGAACCTGCCCAACGGATTGTTGCAATACAATTGCCTACCATCGAATCTATCTATAGGGGACGATGTTTGGACACGGCGAGGAATTAAAGATGCAACAGACCCTAACCATGAACTATTTACCATCAGGCAGATGTTATAGGAGCCTTCACTCAAGAACTACCAGACCTAAAAAGAGCTTTTTTTATGAGGTCGTGATAATGTTAAATACCATTACACGGCATTGAGCAAGGCTGCGTTTATACTTCAGAATCAGTCATTTATTTTAGAATATTGCAGCCTTATTGTACATGGTTTATTGAGTGTTTGATGCTAATCATGTTTCATTTGGCTGGTATTCCAGCACAATGTCGATAAAGATCTCCATCATCGGTATATTTCACCAATATCACACGGTTAGCATGGCGGTCAGCGCAACACCTTTACAGCACCAGCGATCGGAACCGAAGTTGAAATCCTGTGCTGTCTATAAGGAGTTGGCACATTCTTTCCGGGTCTGCAGGGGTTTTCCCTGGGGGCTCTGGTTTCCTCCCACCATTTGAAATGTACCGGAGGGTTATTTGGGTGTAATTTTGTGGCATGGACTCGTGGGCCAAAATGGCCCATTACCGTGCTGTCTGTCTCAACTTATTTTTAAAAAATTGAAATTCTCTTCTATTCTTCCACTCACCTCTATGAAGCTGCCCAATAATTATTTAAAATTCATTGTTAATGCCCTGAGATCTTTTACTTGGACAAAATAAATTTAGTTGGGCACTTGACCCAAAGGACCGCCATCAGCGCTCCCCTCATTTCTCTGAGCTCTGTTTGGTGAATTTGTGTTAGTGCAAACTTAATGCACTCTCTTTTGGGTAATCTTAAACCTCCCTTTGTTACACCATTCACGGACTGCACCGACGGCTCAGAAGGGTTGTCTGCCCTGTTGCAAGTCACTGATTGATGTGCTCGGATTACCGTGAACCCTTATTATCTATCTACGTTATGTATTTAATTTTCTTTAATTAAGTTTACAATTTTAGAATACCTCTTTGCAGCAAGTAATTTCAGTGCAGATTGTACAGCGTTTCTGACAATAAACTCATTATAAATAAAGTTGATGCACTGTATGAAATGAATATTTGCATTGTTTGAGGAGGATGCAGTTAATTTGTACCGTTTTTACAAATTGCTTCGTTTATTGGAGAAATCCCCTCATGCAAATTTTAGCTCGAGGCATGTTTTTTGAGGGTTCTTTGATGAAGAATATGATCATCGTATTGCAGTGACATCAGAAATGCTGGGAAATCAGTCTGGTATTGGCTGTGGAAGAAAAGGAATATCAGAGTTCCTGTTTCAACCCAGCGACCCTTCTTCAGGTCAGGAACGGGGTTCTCCTTCCACAGATGCTGTTTGACCGACTGAGTTCTTCCAGCATTTTTGCTTTTGTTTCGGATTCCAGAATCAGCAGTTTGATGTGTCACCGCTGCCAGCAGGTCTCTGCTTTGCTCTGATCCCCATGAATGATCTGGGGAGTCTTCCTTGTTCAAGAATTTGAAGGACGCCACAAGCAGTCAGGCCGCTAATATTCTTGATTTCACTTCCCACTCCAGTCGTGCTCATTGAATTTTCTCACTGGATCTAATACATGCACCTGTACATTTTAAGTTGGCATTACTTTTTTCCAGGATGGGGTTTAAAGGAATCAGTTTTGCTGCTTTTTCTTTTAAATGGTGTATGAATTGTGATTGGCAATATTTGCAAGTGTTTTGAATCGGACAAGATTTCCTGCACCTTCTTCCTTCCCCCTTGACATCTCCTCATCTCTACTTTCCACACCCTCCTTTCCACCTGGACTCTGTCCATTTCCCTCTCCCAGAAGTTTTCTCTCTGCCCCTTCCATACCCAAACCAAACCAGACCACCATGT
The DNA here is from genome assembly GCF_036971445.1 of Narcine bancroftii. Classification (NCBI taxonomy): domain Eukaryota; kingdom Metazoa; phylum Chordata; class Chondrichthyes; order Torpediniformes; family Narcinidae; genus Narcine; species Narcine bancroftii. The sequence continues at coordinate 85,832,230 of NC_091476.1, read as the reverse complement.
AACACCTTCATTCCTCCAGCATTTTGACTGAAGTCCTGCAATGTCCTGTCAGGAATATGGAGGAGGCATTTAAATATAAATTACAGGGACTCCCTGACATGTGACTTGCGTCCATCTGCAGATACGATGGAAAATTTGTTAAAAAAATAAAGAGAAAATGTAATATTTATGCCGTTTATGTTGTATTTGACAAACTATAACAGAGATACAGGTCGTGCAAGAGCCAAATTGTGCGTACTTACCTTGTTACTTGGCATCCTGGGGTCTGTAGGCTGGACGCGGCATCTTGATTCCTGTGCGCATGCACGAATCTTTGGTTGGCACATGCATGGTGGGTTCCCGTATTGGAGTTCGGTTGATGTAAGCGTAAGAATTAAGTGCCCTAATGATATTGAATTCACGCCCTTAACTCTTGCAACTGAACTCCATTATGCAAACTCACCATGCATTTCCCCACCGGAGACTTGAGCATGCGCACAGGAATCAACATGGCCATCCACAGCCTACAGATCCCAAGACACCGACTAACAAGGTAAGTACACAACTCCGAGATTCGTCTATTCGAGATATGACTTCTCCTTTGCTTTGAATTATGGTCGTAAGTTGGGGAATACCTGTATTGAAATAGATTTTAACACGATGGAAGCCTATATAGGTGAACAGTTTTTGTGGGATTTACTTGCGCTGTAACATGTGATGAGCCGAAGTAGGTTGTGTGCATGCCTTCGTGACAACAGCATTTCAGTATTGCCAAAGGCTTTTGATCCCTTAGAAGCCTTTTAATTAATAACCTCTTCTTTCTGTCACAGGCAGTGGACCCATCCAGTTGTGGCAATTCCTGTTGGAGCTCTTGACAGACAAGTCGTGTCAGTCATTTATAAGTTGGACAGGTGACGGATGGGAATTCAAGCTGGCAGATCCAGATGAGGTAACAATGCACCCAGCACTCTCTGTGTAAAATATTTTCCCCACACATCTCCCTTAAACCTTCCTCCCGCTCACCTTAATTCCTCTAGTGTGTGGTGGCTTAACCCTGGGGATCAGATTCTGACTGTCCATCCTATCAATACCTCTCTTGATTTTAGAAACCTCTATCAGGTCTCGACTCAGTCCCCAACATTCCAGAGGAAAATGACCAGGTTTATCCCTATCACCCATACCCTCTAAACCAGGCACCATCCTGGCAAGCCTTTCCAAAGCTTCCACATCCTTCCTGTAAGAAAGTGACCAGAATTGCACACAGTATTCAAAGTGCAACCTCATCAAAGTTTTATAAATCCACAACATGACTTCCTTTTATTTACACTCGGTGCCTAATAAAGTTAAACATACCTTCTTTACCAGCCAGTCACTTTCAGTGACCATTGACATGGACTCCCAGATCCCACTGCATGTCAATAATTTTAAGAGCTGTGGTATTAATTGCATTCCTTCCCTTTACTTTTGACCTCTCAAAATGCTATATTTCACATTTGTCTGGATTCAACTCCCATCTGCCATTTCTTGGCCCGATTCTGTATACTGTGGTATTCTTTGATGGCCCACTCCACTATTCACAACTCCCCCAAATCTACTAACTCGCCCTCTCATATTTTTACGCAATGCTCGATGTAGTTCCTTCATTTCCCCATATTATCAACTGGAGAAATGAGCCTTTAAAGAACACAAGCTGTTTCTCATGTGTGGAATTTCATATCCAGGTAAGCAATCTTTCCAACTCTTGGTTTTTCTGGAAATCAGGAAGGATCAGAGTTGAATTGAGAGGAATTCCATGTTATTAGTCAGTAAATGTCCAATCATCTCCTGAGACCAAATTACATGCATTTATGTTACAACCGTTTGTGTTTTCAAAGACTGGGTAATTACCAAAAGCTTTAAAAGTGATGAAGACAAGGATGAGTTTTTAGTTTTAGAGATTATAGGCCCTTCTGGCCCACATGCCCCAAGCCACCCAAATATACCCATGCGATCAATTAACCCCATACATCTTTGGCATGTGGGAGTTAACCAGAGCTTCCAGAGAAAGCATCCTGTTACTGAAGAGAGGGAATTTTGGAGCAACAGTCTTGCTTGTGGTTTGTGGATTGCACTTCAATGTGGAGGAGCTGGAACAGTAGTGTTGCATTTGAAGGAAAGTTGGATCACGTACTTGTAATGCGTGTCGAAAGAACCAAAGACTTGTTGATCCAAACCAAGGCTTTTATTAACTAAAAGACTGGAGCATATCACAAGTAGGTCGACCAGTCCAGAATGACCTGGTCTGACTAGGAGCAATCCTTTAAGACCTGCCAGTGGGTGTGGCTACACTCTCAACCAATCACAGTCATCCTACACTACAATCTGTACATATACACGTTGGTGATAGAATATGTACGATCACAGTATTGTACTTAGATAAAGAATGTTAATAGGGCAAGATGAAGTAGAATATTTTGGAAATGTTGCATCAAATGGTCTGGGTCTATCGTTCCAATGACTGCCTTCTATGTCATAACAGTGTCTACAAAATGTAAATGTATGACTCATCAATTTTCAGGTCGCCAGACGATGGGGAAAAAGGAAGAATAAACCAAAGATGAACTATGAGAAGCTGAGCCGGGGCCTCCGATATTACTATGACAAAAACATCATTCACAAAACAGCAGGCAAACGTTATGTGTACCGGTTTGTTTGTGACCTCCAGAGCCTGCTGGGTTACACCCCAGAGGAGCTGCATGCCATGCTGGATGTCAAACCAGACGCCGATGAATAAGGAGCTGCCACTAACAGGACTAGACTCTAAATTGTGCTCAGGCACAGGACTTGTATATGATTTGTTTGCTTAAGCTTCATACAGAAAGTCAAGATTCATCGCTTTGAAGACAGGCATTGGGAAGCAATGCACAACTCCACAAAGACAGACAAAACCAGTTGTTTCTTTTTAAGAAAAGTCCTATATTAATTTTTTTTTGGTTTTGTAAAACTCTTTTTTTCCTGCCTTGCAAAATGGACAATACAGAATTGTGTTGACGTTTGTATTGTGGAATATGATGCAGGCACTTACCACAAGGAACATCATTACCACCAATGGGCAGCTGCCTGATTGTTTGTGTCCATGTCTAGTGATAGCCTCAGCCCCACTGGTGGACTGAAACTAATATCTTGGGTAGTTCACTGTGCCAGTATTTTTGCCATACCTAAGTTGGCCTCAGTATTTGCAATATTATACAGACCCTTGCCAGCTGTTTGAATGAAGTTAAAGATCTATAGATCATGTCAAGTTGTTTGACCAAGAACCTGAAAACGGGTTGCATCTGAATGAAGTGCCAAAAGCCATCTCGCAAAGCCAAGCCAGCTGGAATCTGTGTTTTTCTATTTGACCAGTGTGACAATCAGTGAGATCCATGATTTTATATACTATTTTTATATGGAGACCAACCAACCACAGAGACAGGGGTAAGGAGAGACTCTAAAGCACTATATCTGGGTCTACCTAATGTGCCATGGTCTGTCTCATGGTTTTCTTGCTTCTGAATCATCATGTTAACAGAGTTAAGGAGGCTTCTATCTCACTGCTCCCTGACACTGCTGGATTTAACTGCTTTAAAGTATAGAATATGTGTTGTGGTTTATTCTATGCAAATGCATCCCTTGTTGGGGTGGTGTTTTTTAAAAGTTACATGGAAAAATTTAATAGGGGCCCCAGTATTATTACAGACAAGTCAAAAGAACTGTGGAATATTGGGATTGGTATCAATCTTGGAGAGTTCGCCACATTCAAATTCCATCAAATGGTGAGGGTCGGCACAATTAGTGTAGCAGTTAGCCCAAAGACTTTGAATCTGACGCTGTCTGTACGGAGTTTACACGTTCTCCCCGTGACCCGCACGAGTTTCCCCGGTTGCTCCTGTTTTGTCCTATCTTTGTAAAGACGTAGGTTAACTGGTGCATTTGGGTGTTTATGGGCTTGTGGGCTGTAAACACCCATTACCGCGCTATATGTCTAAATTCAAAGGACAGAAATACCTTTCACCCTCCTCAAAGTCTCACAGCTCTGTCACTTTGCAGATGAACTATCTTGAGACAGCCTGTCTGATCGGCAGGCACAACAGGTGTTTCCTTCAATAATTGGACATTCAACTCCAAACTTCCTGGAGTGGAGAAGGTGAACTTAAAATCAATTTGAATAGTTGACTCGTTTTGAGCAGCGATTCCATTTCTAAGATAAAGCCAGGGGAGGCCAGTGTTTCTGGTGAATTTTCTCGCCGCTTATCTGTGGGTCTTTCTGCCCACAGTATCAACAGGCTGAATATGGTTTGGTGCCTTCACTTCTGAAAATGTTTAGATATGTGTACGACTTAATTTCAAGTTTCTGTTCCCTTTTCCTCATTGCTTTGGTAAAGAAGTGTTTGTGTCAACCATTAGTTATGTTCTGCCATCTGTGAAGTGTCTCACAAGCCCACGTAGTTCTTTCTGAGTGCCCTGAATGAAGAGCTGCAATCTTGCAGTGTATAAAATGTCAGCTGGATGATTCATGGCTTACGTGGTCCACGAGGCACGTTACATTTCCAGTATGTGTGGTGAGCTCTTGACAGAAGTTGCAATAAGCAAATGAGTTTCATCAGAGCATGTGTGAAAACCATTGTCCTCCGCCGTTGAGATGTGATTTGATTTGAGATGGCTCTTCCACTAACTTTTCTCATGGGCGTTCGTTCTTCTGAGGATGATAAACCAGTGCCACTGCCAACAACCTTGGGAGTCATAACACAAAATAGATTTATATTTATATTTTCTTCCACGCCCCTGGAATGGTCTGGAATGTCGATGCACTGGTTTTGTAAAGTAGGCAATGAGCCATTATTTGTTCACCAACAGCCATGAAATAATGTCCAGATTATTTGTTGTGAAGTTTAGATGAGTGATAAATATTTGCCGGATATGAGTCTGCGCACGTTGCTGCCTGCACACAGTGAATTCTAATGCTCAGTTTTTCCACAAAGGCTGATATGGGGTCTTCTGGAGAAAGAGGGAACCTTCTGGTTATCCTTTTGTAGAGGCCTCTTCGTATGCTGTGCGGAAGCTGACATCAACAAGCTTCATCGAAAATGCACAATTATTTTTTTCTTGAAAGCAGAACTGGAGACAGAGACCATCACTGAACCCTCTTTTGGTCTTAGTTGACTTAGGTAGGGTGAGGCTGCAACTGGAGCTCTGAGGTGCAGCGGGCATGAAGTCTCCTGCGAGATGTAACTTAAGGAAACCTAGCAACAGGTGGTCCAAAGGTTGAATGAGATGACAGTATTTGAGAGGTTTGTCTTCTATTTTGGTAAGTGTTTAGGAGGCTGGTCTTGATTAAGAAATGTGTGAATGAATACGAGATGCAACCTGATTGTTAGACTTTGAGCAGCAACCCAAGTCAGCAAAGTGTCTCTCTAGTTTGACTGCAGTCAGGCGTGACAATCCTGTGATCAAAGCCTCCTTCCTGAAGAGCAGAATGCAGTTGTTCGAAACAGACTTGTATGTCACTGGCAGGAGAACCAGAGCATTGGAATGTTTACAGAATGAACGGCGGAAGTCCCACACATTGTGTTGTATAAATCCAAAAGCACGAGTCATGTGCTGTCAGTATTACTCTTATCATTCGCCCCTTTTCCACTGGCGTCCCAGTTAATTGGCCATGCAGTGGCCCGGGATAGGAAGCCCTCTGTGCCATTTCCACTGGGCCACCCTTAACTGGGACACCACTCATCCCCTGGGGGGGTCGGAGTGTTCTATCTTCAACTGGGAACGGGTGGCTTTCTGCTGTCCCTTTTCCCCTGTTTTTATCAGCACGCCAGGGATATTAGCAGGGGGCCGAGGCAAGTAATCCCCGGCGTGAAATGATGTCATTTGACGCCAGCATTCGGACAGTGGTCCTTTTCCACTGGACCCTGTCCCAGTAAATTCCCAGTTAATTCCTGGGAACAGGATGCCAGTGGAAAAGGGGCCATAGGTTCCATTGGCTTTGACTTTTCTTAATCCAGATGGAAGGCCTTAACACGATAAATGATTACTTACTGCAGGTTTAAAGTCTAAAATAGGAGATATAATAAAGATGTTTTATGTATTTTGTTTAAAGCGTATTTTTTAGCTTTTTTAAGAATAATTTATATTTTTTAAAAGAACAAAAAAGCAATGAAAGCTGGTGCTTTGAAAACTAAAGTAGCTTAGAGATGTAGCGATCTCATTGGAGCAGAGTGAAGATTCCTGTAAATGTAGTTGCTGATGCAGGCCCATCATGTTCCTGGAGAGAGTTTAGATGAGCTCTCACTGCAGTTTAAAACCGTTACAAATTGTGGTAAAGGTTCCTTTAAAAAAAGAGCTGTGAGATGTGGATTATTTTTTACTCCAATGTAATATCAGTGCCAATGTTATTCAAAGATTTTTACATCAAAACTGTTAGAATCTACCTCTTGTAGCTCCAGTCCAAACTCTGCCCTCTGTGGCCTAGATACGGAGTTCTTAGTGCCTCCATATCCATTTGAGATGGAACTTAAATCATTCTGATTTTATGAAAGTTTAAGAGTTAATTCAATAAAAAAAAGTGCTTATTCTGTCAGCTCCGTCTGGTTCTTTTTCTTTACTGCTTCACATTGAAGATGAGTGGTGAGTCTTGCTCAACCAGCCAGCCAGGATTATCCCAGATGATTTTACCCTTCAATCAACTTTGTCAGCTTGGCCTTGTGCCGCGGTGTAAAATGGAGCCAGTTATTTGAACACCCGTAGAAAGTGTTTATTGCCGATTTCTGCATATTTTCAGATCAGATTTTCAAAGCACCATTTGTAAAACATCTCATTTAAAGTTAGTTCAGCTTCCACTTCGATATCCCTGACCTCCCTCAGTTAGCACCATCGACAAAACCCACTGCAGTTACTCGCCCAGGCAGGATTAATAACAAAGGTTCAAGGTTTCTTTTAGTGTCACAAAAAAATGTAACATACTTAAATTCTGTTTGCTGTAAGACAAACAAACATTCGCCTCGAGCATTGCCTGACATCTCTAACAATAGGTGAAAGAGATTCAAAAGGGAGTCCCTTCAGAGACATTGATTGTCCATAGATTCTCCTCCTGTGGTCCCACAATCTCTGCAGCCGCACGCACTGCTGTTCAGGCCTCAGCGCCCGATGCCTTTCAGGAATCCTTCTCGCCCTCAGTACATTTTCGAACCCTGGTTCCGATACCTGGTTCCCACAAGCCCGTCTCCAACAGCCATAGGTTGCCTGGGTCCTTCAACTGCAAGTTGCCTGTGGGAGCCCTTCAGCCCCCTGAGCGCCTCGCTGGTTTGCTGCCCTGGTCACCGGCCTTGAGGGCAGTCTCCAAGGCTTCACCTTAATGGTGGTGGGGGGGGGTGTTGGTGAGGTGTCCGACCCATTTCTCGCTGCCCTGCGCCAGTCCACTGATCCCCTGGAGTCGGTAATACCTCATGGCACACTTCCTACCGCTATCTTGAGCGTAGATACTGTGACTTCGGGATTTAAAAAAGAACACCGTTGGCTTCTTTAACATGACATCGAAACCCTGTATGGAGCTGTTGGCATCGAGTCAATCCAGTAGGACCATGCGGAGCAGCACTGTTTCCGCTCCACGCACTCTTAGCAGCTCCAGCACCACTGATTTTTCATAGCTTCCATAGTAGTTACCCCCCCCCCCCCCCCCCCCGCCACCCAGTAAGGTTTAATAAGACCTCTCCAACCCAAAGCCTTTCCCCCGGAAGAACAAGAGCAGCGGACGCCTGGTAAAACTGCTGCCTGCAGATTCCCATCGATGTGGCAGACGATGCTAACTCAGATATATAACAGTAAACACAAGAGGCTGGAGAAACTCAGCAGGTTAATGTACTTTATGTTGCAAAGATAAAGACACATAACCGACATTTCGGGCTTTCAAGGCATGGCAAAATGTCGGAATATTTATCAAGATAAGGAAAATGTTTTCCACACCTTGGTGAAGGGCTCAAGCCCAAAAAACTTTGGATCTGTATCGTTATCTTTGCGATATAAAGGGCACTGTTTGACCTGCTGAGTTTCTCCAGAATTTGCTTTTACTTCATTCTCAGGGTCTGCAGACTTTTGTGTTTTACTTCGGAAATATAACACCCGTCCATCACCTCTAAGAGTCTTGAGTATCACTGTGGAAGTACCTCATCAGCAGGGAACTTTGGACTGGACAACAAATGATGGCCTCACCAGGGATGTTGAAACTCCAACAGTGAATTAACAAGTATACATCAACAAATTATGACCCACGCTGCTGGGCTATGTCGAGCTAGCTGTGGTTGCGAAGGAATCAATCGGTTGCAGGTAGGACTGATGTGCACCTGTAGAGAGGAGGGGGCAATTGAGGCCTGATATTGTGTGGTCTTGAACTTGTAAAAACCTCTATATCTCTTTGACTGCCCATTCATGGCATTGTGTGAGTGAATAATCATTCAAAATTATTATTATTCTCTGCTTTTATTGGTTTCAGTATTTTGTATTACTTCAGGGCATTCAGGTCTATCCCTAATTGTAGGCACATTCTAATACTCTCCTTCAGTCCATGCACATATTTTCACTGACTTTCCATTCATTCGATACCCTCTCCCCATGCTGAAGATTGACATGTTGCCAGGACCTGTGGGTGGGGGGGGCGGGGAGCGAGAGGTTGAGCAGGCTGGGGCTTTATTCCTTGGAGTGCAGGAGGATGAGAAGTGATCTCACGGAGGTGGACAAAACCATGAGAGGAATAGATCAGGTGAGCGCAGAGAGCCTTTTGACCAGAGTAGATGAATCAGTAACCAGAGGACATAGGTTTAAGGCTGGGGAGGGCAAGAGATTTAACAGGAAACTGAGGGGTAATTTATTTATACAGAGAGTGGTGGGTGTATGGAACAGGCTGCCAGAGGAGGTGCTACTGTAATATTTAAGTAAAATGGACAGGATGGGTTTAGATGGATATGGGCCAAACACAGGCAGGTGGGACTATTGTGGTTGGGACATTTTGATCGGCATTGGCAGTTTGGGCCTATTTCAATGCTCTATGAGCATCTACCACACAGCAGGTTCAAGGATTATCAGGTTAGTGTTGTTTGGCAACATATACAAGTGAGACATTTATGGTTTTTAGAAGGCAATGTGGGGAAAATTGTGGAAAAAATTAACATAATTACTGACCGTGTGGTCATTCACACTGGGCACCTTTTTAGACTGCAAGAACTTGAGTGGTTGGATGTGCAGTGGAGTGGATGTCCATCAATGAATTTTTCTGGAATTGACTCAAAATTCCTGCACATTCCTTTTCAGATGGTCTGTCTAGTGGCAAAATTCCTTGATTATGTTGTTTTATGTCTGCAGTCTAAAAACCATAGAGTATGTTTATTTCAATCAAGAAGCATCTATTGCCTTTTTAAGCGCAGAAAAGCATATTTGTACATTTTTTTGTTATACTTTTTTTAACTTCATCGTTGTCTTGGTTAGAACCATAAAACACTACACCACAGAAATAGGCCCATTAAGTTTGTGATGAAGTATTAGTCACATTGACCTTCACCCAGATCATTGCCCTCCATACCTGCCCCATCCATGTCCCTATCCAATATTTTTCTTAAATGTTAATTTTGGGCTATGCTCAACACATCACTTGGCAGCTTGTTTCACACTCCACCACTCGTTGCGAGAAGAAGCTCCCAGATGTTCCTTTTAAACATTTCATATTTCACTCTAGTTCATATCTCACCCAACCTCAGTGAAAACACCTCTATCCATGCCCCTCAGAATTTTGCCTACTTCAGTCAAATCTTCCCTTATTCTCTGACGCTCCAGGGAATACAGTTTTAACCTATTTAATGTTTCCTGGTAAGTCAGTTCATCAGTCCCAGAAACCATCCTTATAAATCTCTCCAATCTTTCAATCTGATTAATAATAAACTAGAAAGTCTGCAGTTGGGGGAGTTAATTACAATGAACAAACATGCAGGAGAAATTCAGAAAGGGTAGCTAATGTTTCAGGCTGGAGGCCTTCGTCAATGCCGTTGTGCTGATAGAGTGCAAGTGCTAATCCTGACCACTAGGGGGGTCAGGAGAAGTGCTGTTGCACCTAGGGTAGATTCAAGATGGATGCATTCACAAGGTCTTATCTGTGTGTGTTCTAACTAATAAATATAGTTGTTTTAAAATAACCTAAGTTTCATTATTACAATAAAAGAAACATCACGTGGTACCAGGAGTGGAAGAAACACCAGGAGTGTGCAGAGTAAGAATCAATCGATATAAGCAGAAAATATGAAGAATCTAAAGGCTCCTCACACTGTAAATTGGACTGGAAATGTCGACCATGAGTGGAGGTTGTTCAAATAATGGTTAACATTGCCAGATAGCAAACTGGAAGCATAGAAGATTGCACTGCTACTTGCCATGGTGGAACCTCAAGCACTAGAGATATTGAACACATTTGTTTTTACTGAGGCAGATGACCAGGTCAAATTCGACAAGGTAATTGAGATGTTTGATGAACACTGTTCACCAAAAAAAAAAGAAATGTTCAAGAGGTCTGTATTTTGCTCACGTACACAGCTGCAGGTAGAGAGCTTTGACACTTTTTCTAACGGACTTTAAATTAAAAGCAAGAACATGCAATTTTGGATCACTGCAAGATTCAATGATATGTGATCAAATTGTGTTTGGGATTATTGATATTAAAGTGAAAGAGAGATTGCTATGAAAGACAGAACTTACCTTAGCAGGATCTGTGAAAATATGCCACGCCAGTGAATTACTTTTGCAGCATGCAAAAAAGTTCGATAAGAGTGCAAAAGCCAGTGAAAGTGAAGACATAGCCGAAGCCACCATGTGCATCCACACATATAAACAAAGAATGAGATATAGGAAACAACAAAAAGATGGAGAGTCTTTCAAGTGTAAATGATGTGGCGTTCAACATGCATCAAAACAATGCCCAGCCCATGGAAAAGTCTATAATAAAGGGCAGAATCACGAGGCAAAACAATGTTTTTCCAAAGGGACACCAAACAGAAGTGAAAGTGTGCACAATGTACACCCTATAGAAGAAATTGCCCCCAGTGATACACTTTTCGACAGCCTGGTAGTGCAGGAAGATTAACAACCAATAGACACTGAACAGCCATGTGTGAACAGAGTCAAGCAGGACAAGTGGACTGTGTCACAGCATACAAATAGAGCAAATATTCCTTTAAAGCTGGACACATGGGCAAAGGTTAATTTGATGTGTGAGCGTGACATCAGGGCAATGAGAAGATCCACACGTGATAGCAAAGCACCCGACAGACTGAATCTCTAAAAGAAAAAGAACTGCAGACTTGAAAAATTTGTGGTGCTGATGTTTGTGTTTACTTTTGTGCTCAACTTTAAATTGAAATGAACATTGAATTTGTGTGTCATGTTGTTAGGGGATCTAATGATAGAGAGCTAGTGCTAGTGCTAATCCTGACCACTAGGAGGAGTCAGGAAATGAGCTGTTGCAACTTGGGTAGATTCAGGGTGGTTGAGTCCATGAGGTCTTGTGGGTGTGTGTTCTAACTAATAAATATAGTTATTTTAAAAGAACTCAATTTCTTTATTACAATAAAAGAAACATCACAGCAGTCACCTGAATAAAAAGGCTAGGGAGGGGAATCAAGGGGGAAAAGGCATGAGAGGAAGCAGGCTGGGACACAGGATGGGCTAAGAGACAAGAAGGCATATATTAATACAGAGGGGAGGGTGGAAGAGAAAAAAGCTGAGGAGATGAGCAAGGAGATGGGAGAGGTGGTACTCTCTGATAGGAAAGGGAAAGCGAGGGGTGGGGAACTGGAGGAAAGGACACAAAGGGATAGGGAAAGAGATGGACTCACAAAGGGTTCAATGGAAGTTGAAGGTTGATGCTAATCCAGTCCTGTTAGAGTGTGCCTAGATATTGATCATTCAATTTTCGGGTAGCCTTGATTTGCCAGTGGATGAAGCATGTCCATGTGGGAATGGGGCATGGAATTGAAGTGGTTGGCCACTGGGAGGTCTGTGCTATGGTAGTGGACAGAGTGAAGGTGCTCAATGAAACAATCTCTCTGTCTATCTCCAATTCCAATGATGTAGAGGAGGCCACATCAAGAGCATTGGTTGCAGAAAATGACTCCTGCAAATGCACAGGCGAAGTGAAGGAACAATTGGGGGCCTGAATGGTGGAGAGGTAGGAGGTGTGGACAGAGTGAAGGTGCTCAATGAAACAATCTCTCCGTCTATGTCCAATTCCAATGATGTAGAGGGGGTAACATCAAGAGCATTGGTTGCAGAAAATGACTCTTGCAAATGCACAGGCGGTGAATGGTGGAGATGTAGGAGAGGTGGTTGCCAGTATTCCTGTGCCTGCACGAAATGCAGTACTTTGAAATCCTTCCTCCCTGACCACTATAACCCCCCCCACCACCCCCCCCCCCACCGGTCTTTGTGTAATCTGAAAACCTGCTGATCCTATTGACCACATTATTATCCAGATCATTGGGATAGAGGACACAATTGGGATTCTCAAACTGCCTTTACTTGACATGACTTGACTGCTGAGATTCCAAGTGGTGGAGTCGTTGACAGTATGGAAACTACCCTTCAGGTTAACTTACAACCTTCACAATTTCTGTCATCGAATAATGGGATTCCAACCACCAGACACATCTTCAACTCCTCTCCCCGCTCCTCTCCAGTGTCCGTAAGGACTACTCCTTCCAGGTCCCAGTTGCCAACTCATCCCATCCCTCCAATCGTCCCCTTGGCAGCTATCACGACGCTGCACCTGCATCTATATCTCCTTCTTTTTAAAATATTTTTATTGAGTTTAATATATAAATCCTACATACAAAATCATCTATTCTTTTTTTCTTTGGCTTGGCTTCGCGGACGAAGATTTATGGAGGGGGTAAAAAGTCCACGTCAGCTGCAGGCTCGTTTGTGGCTGACAAGTCCGATGCGGGACATCATCTATTAGTAACAAGCAAAAGGTCATATCATACACATTTCACAAATTAAATATATATTGTAAATCAAAAACCTATCCATCATGGTTTATTTAACTTGTTTCTTTAGAACATCAAATTCGATCAACAGGGTGTTCCTTTCTCATAATATATCCCACTATAGTTCTGGATAGAAAATAGATAGGACTAAAATTAACAATCCCTTTAAAGAAACAAAGAATAAATTCTATCTTAATTAATGATATGCTCCGTGATGACCAAGTTTAAACCCATATTTGCCGAATTAGTCTTAAATAAAAGCAAAAGAAATTGAGAAAATAAAACAAAAATCCTCTGACTAATTGAACCCCTCCCTCTAATCAAGGTCAACTTGTAGAATTGTAAAGATATGAATCGAATAGTGACCTTCAGAGACCAGTCAGAGAGTCTCCAGAGCATCCAGACTTCAACCTTCCAAAGATGTAGTAATCTATGAATGGGCCCCACATTTTGAAACTTTCTATCTTTAATGTTGTGTCTAATTTTCTCCAGGCTTAAACAGGACATCACATCATATAAACCACTGGGCATGAGTAGGTGGAGAGTCATTTTCCACTTCATTAAAATTGCTCATCTGGCTAGCAATGAAAGTAAAAGCTTTTCTCTTGAGTTGAAGTTCTTCAGGAAAACCAAACAAAGCATTGAGAGGGCATGGTTCTAATTTGATCTTTTCTTAAGAGTAAGATCACAGTTGTCTGATGGAATATGCACACAGTTCATTGACTGGAGCAGAATTGGTTGAGGAAGTGTTTAAAAAGTCCAAACAGGATCACGGGACAAGTAAAGATAGTGGACACAGCCCAGTACATCACAGCCAAAACTCTCCTCCCCAGCAAGAAAATCCATGTGGGATACTGCTGTCAGAGAGCAGGAGCAATCATCAAAGATCCACACCACCCAGGACATTCTCTGTTCTCGCTGCTGCCATCAGGAAAGAGGTAGAGGTGCCACAAGACTCGCATCACCAGGTTCAGGAACAGCTCCTCCCCCTCCACCATCAGACTCCTCCACAACAAACTAACCTGGGACTCATTTAAGGACTCTAACCTAGAATATTATTTATTAGTGAATATTTATTTATCCTGCACTTGTACAGTCAATTTGTTTATATTTCTTTCTTTGTTTACATTCTCTCTTTTATTCTTGAGTACAGTTCATGGGTCCTCTACCGGCACCACCTACGGCTCCTAGAACGCTTCCACCAGCGTTGTCTCCGCTCCATCCTCAACATCCATTGGAGCGCTTACACCCCTAAGGTCGAAGTACTCGAGATGGCAGAGGTCGACAGCATCGAGTCCACGCTGCTGAAGATCCAGCTGCGCTGGATGGGTCACGTCTCCAGAATGGAGGACCATCGCCTTCCCAAGATCGTGTTATATGGCGAGCTCTCCACTGGCCACCGTGACAGAGGTGCACCAAAGAAAAGGTACAAGGACTGCCTAAAGAAATCTCTTGGTGCCTGCCACATTGACCACCGCCAGTGGGCTGATAACGCCTCAAACCGTGCATCTTGGCGCCTCACAGTTTGGCGGGCAGCAACCTCCTTTGAAGAAGACCGCAGAGCCCACCTCACTGACAAAAGGCAAAGGAGGAAAAACCCAACACCCAACCACAACCAACCAATTTTCCCTTGCAACCGCTGCAATCGTGTCTGCCTGTCCCGCATCGGACTTGTCAGCCACAAACGAGCCTGCAGCTGACGTGGACTTTTTACCCCCTCCATAAATCTTCGTCCGCGAAGCCAAGCCAAAGAGACAGTTTACACTAGCACAGGAAAAGGAATCTCAGGGCTCTATGTGATGTCATGTAAGTATCTGAATTAAACTTTAAGAGCAAAGAGTTATAAGGAATGTTCGTTAGATGTGGACACGGTCACAGCTGGACTATTGTGTCCAAAACTGGGTGTCACACTTCTGGAAAGATGTCAAGATTTCGGGAAGCATTTAATAGATATTTAGGAAATGATTTTGAGGATGAGAGTCTGCAGTTAAGGAAAAGCTGGAGCTGTTCTTGAAAAAGAGGAAGGTGCAAAAGGATGCAGTCGAGGGATTTGAAAGAGTGAACGGTGTACTAGAGTAGATGGAGGGAAAGTGTTCCCATGTGAGATGGATCAAAACCCTGGAACAGAAAGAGAAGGCGCTGGCAAACAAAAAAGATCAGAAGTAATCGGGTGAAAGTATTTTCCATAGCAAGTGGTCTGGTCTGGTGTTCACACCAGTGAACAGTGGATGCATGTTTGATTGTGATTTTCTAAAGCATGCTGAATTATGTGCAAAGGAAATAATTTGCAAGACTAAAGTGAGCGTGAGGGAGTATGGGTGTGCTCCAACTGAGAGCTAGTACAGACTGCTCAGGGTGAATGGCCTTTTTCTGTACTGTGGCCAGTGGGTGTACTGTGAGACTGACTAATTGTTATACTGTAGTCTGCGCGCGACCGTGAAGTGTGGAAAGAAGTTGAAGTCGAAGACTGATTTATTGAACCGGCAGCTCTGCTTATATTTTCTCCCTGCTGCTGACGACAGGAGTGATGTCACGGCAGCACCGGCCTCGGATGGGTCGGTGTTCCTGCCGTTGCTTGTTGTTTCCCGCTGTGCGGGTAGTCACCTGAGATAAAGGTTGTTAGCCCCCGGAGAGGGGGGTCTCTGCGGTCGCCGTGTTCGTCGGGCATCTTGTGATCTGGTCAGCGGGTTGCTACAATACAAACAAAACCTACAAAGGCATCGGAAAGTATATCTACCCATCAGGCAAAGGCGGATTATTGGTGCAAGTGACCAGAATAAAATGAACGATAGCTTTGCTGTTGAAGAAGCTGTATTGAAACTATTAGCTTTCATTTTCAGTCTGTATCATGTCCATGCATTGAGAAGTGTCTTAGGTGCAGGAGACACAAAACACAAGCATTTTTCAAGTAAAATTGCAAAGAACAAATATGATTATTTATTACTTAAGTACAGGTTGCATTTTGTCTGACATTGCACACATTTTCTGAGTGTAAGTGCTGTAAAGAACCAAAAGACTCAAGTACATCTTGACCTGAAGTCAGCAAGGGCTAGATGTGTAACCAAGAGAAAAATGCATGTTTGCTCAATTACCTCAAAACCCGAAGCTCTCCTTACTCATTTCTGAAGGCATAAACAACAACGCTGCTAAATCTGACCACAAAGTCTTCACACACCACCTAACTGTCAATTATCGAGCAGAAACCACACAACCTAGCAGCACATTAATGGATGAAAGAATATAGGTTAATAATCCAGAGAAAGTTGTCACATCCCTCTTTTCTACTTATTTTTAAAACTGTGTTTAAAGTCAGAATGAACACTGTGTATGTATTGTCCTTTGTTGCCTGATTTACTGAAGTTGAATTTTGCTTAATAAATACAGTATATACTCATGTAATTGTCGATTCCATGTAACATTCAACCTCCCCCCGCCCCCCCACCACCTATTTTGGCTCAAAAATCGGATGTTTTTGTATGAGCCATATAAAAGTTTTCCCCCCTATATTTGGCCCCAACTGCCCATCCATCCCAGCTCCCATCGACTGAAAGCAGACCTTCACCCTGGCCACCTGCCTACCAAAGCTCTGAACACCCTGGCTGCTCACCCCCCAGAGCTCCTGATGCACCAACAACAGACCTTCAACCTATCTCCTGCCTATCACTGCTCCTGACACCCCAGCCACCCACCCACCAAAGTACCCGACGCCCCACCAGCAGCCTTCACCTAGGTCACCTGCCTACCAGAGGACCCAACGTCCCGGCTGCACATCCACCAGAGCTCTCAGCACCCTAACAGTGGACCCTTATCACGGCTTCCTGCCTATCTGAGCTCCTGATGCCCTGACAGCCGACCCTCACCTTGGCTTCCTGCCTATCTGAGCTCCTGACGTCCTGACAGCCGACCCTCACCTTGGCTTCCTGCCTCTCTGAGCTCCTGACGCCCTGACAGCCGACCCTCACCTTGGCTTACTGCCTATCTGTGTCCTTGACAGCAGATCCTCGTCCTGGCTGCTTGCCCATATGAAATCCTGTCACCCTGTCTGCCCGCAAATCCTAACTCCTGATGCTCTGGCCGCCCTCCCATCTGAGCTCCCTGCACCCTGACTGCGGATCCTTGCCCCGGATGCCAGCCCATCCGAATCCCGATGCCCTGGCTGTAGAATTACCACCTGGACCTGGCCATCAAATGTCCCGACACCTTGAATGATGCAGATACAAAGTTAAACGTTTGACATGTGTAAATCTCAATGCCCCCTTTTGGGCCCAAAAAAAGTGGTCCAAATGATTTGACGATTACACAGGTAGAGATAGTAATTTGTAGAAACAGAACCAGTAAGAGAAAAGGTGCTGAAGAAATTGTTAAATCATTGTTAAACAAACATCAGCAGATGCAGGGTCACGAGCAATGCACAAATGTGCTGGAGAAATTCACCAGATCACCGAGCATCCATAAGAAGTAAAGGGTAGCCAACCTTTCAGGCCTGGGCCATTTGTCAGGTATAAGCAAAAACATGCAAAAAAATAGCCTGATTAAAAAGGTTGGGGAGGGGGAGGAGGAGGAGAGGAGGGAGGGAGGAAGGGGAAGAAGCAGGAGCATAGGCTAACAGGTAGGAGGTGTTAGGTAGATACAGACAGGTGGGAGAGTAGAAGAGTAAAAAAAAGCTGAGAAGTGACGGGGGAGAGGGCTCTCAGCCTTTTTTCTCCACTGCCCTCCCATGTGTATCCACCTGACTCCCTATCCTGTAACTTAGCCCATGCCCTCCTCACTCTGCTGCCATCACCTGAAGGCAAGCACTCAATGGCACAAGGACACTCATTCCCCGCTGCCATCAGATTCCTTTTATTTTGTTAAAAAAAAAAGAACCCCCCCCTCCCCCTCTCAGCCAGCTCTCTTTAGGAGAACCAAAGAAAAAAACTGAAATATATTTACTAAAATCTAATCAAGGTAAATCTAAATGTAAATATTCTAAAGATAAAGACCACTTATTAAGAAAAAAAGAATAATTATCATGTAAAACATATGTGATTTTTCCCATTATCAAACAAGTTTTCATCTCATTATGCCATCTATTAATATCAATCACATTAGCATTTTTCCATGTACTTGCTATACATTTTTTTTGCAACAAATGAAGCTAAATACACAAAAGCAATCTGAAATTTGTCTAATCCCAAATCTTTCAAAGGATTCAACACACCCAACAAAAATATTGTCCGGTCCAGAGGTATTTTGATCTTATACAAATGTTCCAAAAACAATTGAATTGCTTTCCAAAAAGATTGTATATGTACACATAACCAAACAGCATGACAAAATGTTCCAACTGAATTACCACACCTAAAACAAGAGTCTGATTCACTCAAACCATACTTTCTTAACTTTTCATGTGTTAAATACAAATGATATAAAAAATTATAATTAACCAATGCATAATGAACATTTATCGATCTAGTAACACTATCCTGATAAATATCTAACCAATCGTCCTCAGAAAAAGTAAAGTTAATATCCTTTTCCCATTTAATCTTAGATCTATTCCATCCCTTTTTTTCCATACTTCCCTGAAATATTTGGTACATCAATGAAATATATCCCTTTTCTGGTACAGTCACAAGAAAAGATTCAAATTTAGGTAAAATCATATCTCTACCAAATATTTGTTTCACTAAAGATCGAAGTTGATAATAAACAAATAAAGAATTCTCATTAATACCAAAATCTTCCCTCATTTGATTAAATGATAAAAATTGACCTTCTTTAAAACAATCCCCCAAGTTTTTTATACCTTTAAATTTCCAATGTAATAAACATTGATTATACATTGAAAAAGGAATAAGTTGGTTATTATATAGTGGTGTTAAAGTCAATAATTTACCCTTAGAACCTATCATTCTATTTTTCTTCATCCATAACTTCATTAAATGTTTTAGTATAGGCACATTATATTGTTGTAATAAATTTAAATTCCTCCGAAACAAAAATTGATGTATTTTAAATTCAGAAATATTCGCCATTGACATCAGATTCCTGAATAATCAGTGAAGCACAGATACTGCCTCACTTTGACTTTCTCTTCCACTATATTTTATTTATTTGTCAGGTGATTTATATAAATGTTTGCACTGTGACGCTGCCGCAAAACAACACATTTCGTGACAATAAATTCTGAGTCTGATTCTGAAACCATTCCACTGATAATGCTATAGCCTTGCCCCTCCACTTCGTCCTGACCCACCTGGAGGACGACGCTTCATATGCCAGGCTGCTGCTCATCGACTTCAGCTCAGCGTTTAATACAATCATTCCCCAAAGGCTGGTGGAGAAGCTGCCCTCCCTGGGGCTCAACACCCCTCTCTGTAACTGGATTCTAAAAGAAAGACCACAGTCTGTCCAGGTTGTCAGCAGAACTTTGAGTACCGTCACACTGGCGCACCACAGGGCTGCATGCTCACCCCACTCCTGTTCACTCTATTGACCCACGACTGCATCACCAGATCCAGCTCCAACAGTCAACACATTTGTAGATGGCACAGCAGTCGTTGGCCTCATCAGGCAACCATGATGAGTCGCACCACAGAGAAATGGTTCAGGAGTAACAACCTGAGTCTCAACATGGACAAGATGAAGGAGATAATTGTGGACTTCAGGAGGACAAAGAATGACCACCCTCCACTACACATTAATAACTTGGTAGTGGAGAGAGTGGAGAGCACCAAGTTCCACTTAACATGTAACCTATCCTCGATACACATCTCGTCAATTGTCAGAAAAGCGCAAAACCGAGTGAACTTCCTGAGAAGACTGCAACAGGAAAAGTTACTGGCCACCATCCTGTCAACTTTCTACAGGAGTTCGATCAAGATTGTCCTGGCTGGCTGCATCACAGTGTGACATGGTCAATCCACAGCACCATAAGAGCAGCAGAGAGGATCACTGGGGACTTGCTCACCCCTCCATCGACGTGATCTATGGGGGATGTTGTCTGAGGAAGGCATGCAAAATCATTGAGACCCCCCCCCACTACCACCCTGCACAGAGAATCTTTCAGCTATTCCCAATGGGCAAGAGATACAGGAGTATCAGAGCCAGAACCATTAGGCTGAGGAACAGCTTCTTCCCAAGGGCAGTGAGAATGCTGAACAGCTGAATGAACTGCTCACGCTAACCCTCCGAGACCTTATTAAACAATATTTATTTATTTTTATACATGTGTTTATGTCTTACATATATATTGTTTATCTGTGTGTGTGTTATGTCCGTTGTGTGTTCATGCGTTTTACAATGAGGACTGGAGAATGCAGTTTCATCAGGTTGTACTTGTACAATCAGGTGATATAAACTTGAACTTGAACTCAAAAACTGTTCAAAAATTAAACCCTAAACCAAGGTTTCATTTATATTACAGAATAGAATCGGTGGGTTCTCACTAACACAGTCAGTGGAGAGGAGATTGCAGAGTAAAAGCAGGACTGGAAAATCTACTACCATCCAGCCCAGCACACCCTTGTTCATCACCTCAAGGGCACTGATGTTATTTCTATAGCTGCCTTTAGAAACAGAGGCAGCGTTAGTTCTGAGCATCTTTCATCTTGGGCATTTGAATCTCTGCACCCATTTGCATCTCAGAAAACACTGACAGATAGAGCCATACAGCTCAACTTGCCCACCCTGACCAAAATGCCCCACCCCATTAAAGTCCCACCTGCCTGTGTTTGGCCCATATTCCTCTCAACCAATTCTATCCATCTATCTATACAATTTTGCTTTTAAATATTTTTTTCAATAGTACCTGCCTCAACCACTATTTATTGCCTTTCACAGATGCTCCCTGACCTGTTGAGCTCCTCCAGCACTTGGTGTGTTGCTCCGTTTGCCAGCATCTGCAGACTCTCTTGTTACCTCCATTTGGCTGTGTTCTCACCAGAGCACAGGAGGCTGTGAAGTGACCTACTGGTGATTATAAAATTATGAGGAATACAGCTTGGAGAGAAAGTCAGAAACTATATTTCCTAGAGCAGGGGAATTTGGGACCAGGGGAAACAGATCTAAGGTGAGATTGGAGAAGTGTAACAAATAACTAAAGAGGTTAAGACTTTACACTGAAGTTATCTGATATGTTTTGACAGTGGAGAGATACAGTGACAGCATTTAAAGGACATTTGTGAACCTTGAGGGTTTAAATCCATACATCCCTCAGTTGATAGGATAGTTAAGAAAGCCTATGGAATACTGGGCTTCATTAATGGGGGATTAAGTTCAGGAGTAGAGAGGCCATATTGTAACTACAAATCTCTGGTAAGACTACACTTGGAGTATGGTATCTGGTTTTGGTCACCTCATTATAGGAAGGATGTGGAAGCTATGGAGAGGGTGCAAAGGAGTTTACCATGACGTTGCCTGGATGGGGAAACAAGTCTTATGAGGCAAGGTTAGCAGAGCTGGGACTTTTCTCTTTGGAGCGTAGAAGGATGAGAAGAGACTTGATTGTGGTCTACAAGATTATGAGAGGCATAGATGGGGTGGACAACCAGCGCCTGTTTCTTAGGGCAGGAATGGCAAACACCAGAGAACATACGTACAAAGTTAAGGGAGGGATATTTAGGGGAGATGTCAGGGGTACACTTATTTTGGACAGAGAGTTGTGGGTGCCTGGAATGCCTTGCCAGGGATGATGTGGAGGCTGAAATATTGGGAGCATTTCAGAGATTCTTTGACAGCTACATGGATGAAAAAAAAATAGAGGGTTATGAGGTAGGGAGGGTATAGTATTTATATTTTTTAGAAAGGAGTATAAGGGTTGGCACAACATCGAGAGTCAAAGGGCCTGTATTGTTCTATGTTCTATGCTTAGATAGGGATGGTGGAGAGAGATGTGAGCTTCATGCAAGATGATAACATTAGCATGGGCAGATCCACAGTTGGCATTATTGAGTATGGTGGTGTTAGAGGGCATATATCTATGTGCTATGATTCCATCATTCCATGAATTCTAACCATCCCATCTCATTTATTCTTTCCCACAGCCTCCAAACCATCCAATCAAAGAAATCCTCCCCATAGTCTTCAAATCTGAAGAATTGCACTTTTAACAATTCATCCAATTCTAGATTTATCCCTTCTCTTATATTCTAGCTACCCTTCCTCATGATACTTTATTTAATTGAATAACATTAAGTCAACCAGCTTGTTGGAATATGACTTGGGATTACATCACCCTTTTCTACCATTCGGACCAGAGATGCTTGATGTTTGCAAAAGTTACTACAGTGTAACATTAACCCTTTTGTGTGCTGCTACATGACTGAATACCATTATTTCTCTCCTCTATTATTGCATTTGTGTAAGCTATTCCAAGGGTTCTTCAAACATAAATCAAAGTTGAAATGAGAAACTTGGGAGAGGGTTCAATGTTCGTAAGTACAAATACCATGAACGTTTTCATAAATAATTACAAACAATCCTAAAGTTGCGTTTTTGGGTGTAATAACCTCAGGGTTCAAAATCTGGGCTGCAGCAGGAGGTGGGGTGTACATAGTGCAGATCTTACTGACTTAAGAGGTTAGTTACGGATTATTACCACAATTCTACACTTAGAATAGATGAAGAAATAAAGATTTAATTTTCATGAACATGATTGATCTGGCCTGAATTAGAGTTGAGTTATCTCTTGACTTAATTGCAGGAATTTGGACAAGGAGCTTTGAGAAATATAGGCATTAATTTGAGGGGTGAAGTTGTTTTGAAGTGTGCCTGTTGAAAGTATAAAACATGGCAGCAAATGTTTGCACAGCAATCACCATGAACGATAGCCTCAGCACTGGCCAACTTATGAAAGGGTTGCATTTGCTGCAAAGATTCAGTTCAGATAAAATGTTCCAAACAGAAAGGTTGGGTGAAATACAATGCGTGAATGTTAGTGCAATGTCCTTCCATGTACAGAGAGTGATAAACAATTTACTATAATGGAAAATAGCTTTTTTTAGTTGAAGATATTCTACATAGAATTATACAGTGTGGAAACAGGTCCTTATAGCTCAACATGACCACGCTGCCCAAAATGTCCTTTTCACATTAGTCCCACCTCCCTTCATTTGGACCATATCCCTTGTGGTGCGATCAATGGCCACTCGCAGACACGAGCAAGAGTCAAAGGCTTTATTGATCAGAAGACCCGGACATGCCTCTACATGCTGCTGGCTCACGTCCAAGGCAGGTATGAGGGAGGAGATGAGGGTTCTCGGTTTATTGGGGGATCTTATGGGGAGGGGCTACAGGTACAGCCTGCCCAGCCCAGTGAGGTCATGCCTGGACATGCCTGCAGTATCATGTTCCACCACATCCCTCTGAACTCATCATGTATTTATCCTTTCAAATTTTCTTTAAACATTGCAATTGCATTTTCCTCAGGCTCCTTCTCCAGCAGCCTCTTCCATACACTCACCACTCTCTTTGTAAAAAAACTTACCTCTCAGGGTTCTGTTAAATCACTCACCCCTTACCTCAAACCTATGTCTGCTTGTTCCTAATTTTCCAACTCTGGGGATAAGACTCTGTGCATTCACCTGACTTTTTCCTCTCATGAGTTTGTACACCTCTAAGAGAGCCCTAGCCAGCCCAATCTCTCCCTGTAGCTCATGTCCCAGAGTCCTGAAAAATTTTTTGCAAATCTTCTCTGTCCCTCTCTAGCTTGATTACATTTTTAATTTGTTTTTAAATTTTAAATCTAAACATTTTTAATTTAATTTTTAAAAAATGTAGACAGACAGTACGGTAACAGACCATTTTGGCCCATGAGCTTATGCCACTCAATTTACTCCCAATTAACCCACACCCCTGGTATGTTTTGAAGGGTGGGAGGAAACTAGAGCCCTCATGGAAAACCCACGCAGACACAGGGAGAATATGCAAACTCCTTACAGACAGTGCGGGATTCGAACCCCGGTGCCGATCTCTGACATTGTAAGGGCATTGCGCTAATCGCTATGCCAACCATGCTGCCCTAAATCTTTCCTGTCACAAAAGTTCTTGTTGCACATAAATAAATAAAACTATTGACCAGGTGATCCATGATTTGTGAAATTTTCCATGGAGTCCTTTTTTGTTTTGTACATCCATTTGGAGACTCTATTTGATTTAACTTCCCTTCAGAAACACGTCCACATCAATACTCCCTCAGTAGAATCCTAGAGTGTGAGTCTAGCTTTTGGCCTGATTCCTTCCAACTCAAGAGATGAGAATGTTTATACTGAGCCAACATAAACATCAACTCTATTTGTTTATCTTAAATTAATTGAATCTAATTTTAGGACCGACATTACCATTGATTAATCAGTTAAACTGTTCTAGATGTCGATGGATAAGATGCTATTGTCTCACTTTCAAATAAGACTTTCCAATGTAAGTAAGTGGATACTTCAAACAACCAGTTTAAATTTAAATTTATTTATAACCCAGTAGAAGCTAATTCCGGCCATTGAAACCCTTGCTGGCCTATTACACTCAATTAGCTTACAAATCAGTATGTTTTTGGAGGTTGGAGGGAACTGGAACACTAAACAACTATGAAGGTCACAGGGACAACGTACAAACTCCTTACAGACAGTGGTAGACTCAAACCTATGCCACTGGTGCAGTAATCTTGGAGTATTACCCCCAGTTAGAATTATCGCACTTTGAGGAACCAAGCTTAAAAATAATTTCCTCGAAAGCAATAATCATTCTTGCCAAAACTGTAATTCTTTCTGGACTCACTGGCTTACTGGTGCTTTGATAATGACAGCTGGCTGAACTTTCCTTCACTGGTTCCTAGGGCTTTTCCGGGAAAAGTGGATTGATATATCGAGCAACACTTTGGGAGAAGCAGGAGTAGTGGGCGTAGTTTGGGTGTCCTTAGCCAAGAGCCAGGACAATTAATGCCTGCCCTTCTCTGCTGCAAACATGACCTAAACAATGAAGACAGATTCTACACAAGTATCTGGACTGCCAAATCAGTGGAATTTAAGTTAGATCCTGTGATGGTTAAACCTTACACTACAATCTTCAAGTGAAACCCGAGACCGACAAACATTTATAAATCATCTGCTCACAACCTCTCTGTGGTCATTGCTGCATGTTTTTGACCTCATGAAACAATGCTGCCCTCATTCCATCCAAACTGATCTCTCACTGCAACCCTACTCTCTCTGCTCTGTTTTTTTTCCCACTGCTCGTATGTATGTATGGTTAGACTTGCTGGATAGCACACTAAACAAACATTTTCACTCTACTTGGCCCTTCTGACAGTAAATGTAAACTTGGATCCTGAAATTACAATTGGGCAGCATGGCTAACGTAGCGGTTAGCGCCACGTAGCGGTTAGCGCCAGCAACCTAGGTTCAAACCTGGTGCTGTCTTCAAGGAGTTGGTATGTTTTCCCCGTGTCTGCGTGGGTTTCCTCTGGGAGCTCTGGCTTCCTCCCACCCTTCAAAACAAACGAGGGTTGTAGGTGAAGTGGGGAATTTGGGCTCATGATCTGGCAGGACCTGTTACCATGCTGCATGTCTAAAAAATGTTTTAAAAGATTGTAATATAGAAAATCTATTAAAATCTATCTTTCTTAAACATCAAGTTTTCAATAGATTTGAAAAGTGAATTTTCAGAAGTTTCACCATCTGAGCTCTCTTGCAATAAAACCATAGACTAGAGAATACTGCAGCACACAAAAACACAGGTCCTTGAGCCCACCTTGTTTATGGCAAACCATTCTGCCTAATCCCATTGAACTACACCCAGACAATAGCTCTCCAGAGATACTCAGGTCTAGGCTGATAAATTGACATGAGGTTTGCACCATGTGATTTTATTCATTCCCAGGGAGTAGGAATCAATAACTATTTCATCCACTGCATATACTTGAGTAATAGTCGATCCAGTATAAAGTCGATCCACCCTGTTTTTGGCCCCAGACCGCCTGCCCATCCGGACTCCCGATGCCGCGAGCGCAGACCCTCACCCCAGCCACCCACCCACCCGAGCTCCCAGCCACAGACTTTCTCCTAGGCACCAGCTGCCTGCCCATCCGAGCTCCTGACACCCCAAATGTGGACTTACCACCCAGTCCCGGCTATCCAATCTTCCGAAGTATGACCCATGTTAAGGTCGACCCCCCCCCCCCCCACCAATTTGACCAAGAAAATTTTTAAATTGGACTATTGCACAAGTATATACAGTATTGACTCTTCCTGATTACCTAAAAATGGTGTGGTGAGCTACCATCTTCATCTGCTCGGTCCATCTGGTGAGGCAAAAGTGTGGTTGACAATGTGGGAACTGTGATAGGGTGAAGTGAGACTTTGTAAATCTACAAATGATGCTGATTCCCTGAAGAAAAGCCTGCAGGTTTGGGACATGTTGCCAGAGTAACTATGGCATTTTTAGCCATAATGCGCTGGTTGTGGTCAATGTCAAGGGAGAGCCGAACATTTAATGTGCTGAATGGCATGCGAATCAAGTGGGGTATTCTGTCATAGATGGCAAAGCAATGACTCTTTCAAGAACAGGAAGTCTAATATACAGCCTCATTATTATGCAGGAAGTCTAATATACAGCCTCATTATTATGCAGGAAGTCTAATATGCGGCCTCATTATTATGCAGGAATGCGTACAATTCTGCAATGGTCCTGGAACTTGGAGCATGCTTAATTTGAACAGTAATAGTACATTTAACAATGTAACATACTTTATCTACCGAAAGGAAGGCAGAGAGTCTCCATTTTTGTCAAATACCCCTCACAGAAATTTGTCTTGAAATTTAAATTCCTGTGGTCCAATGCTTTTTTTTTGCTTTATTTTGGAAATGGATTCTGTGTGAATTAACAGGTTTTGGAAATTTGATCCAGTGCTTCTGGCATCATTTTTTGGTACGCTAGTGTGAGCACTTCAATGCGAAGAATTCAGACAGAAATTCTGTAGATTTTAGACAGGCTTTAATCAGCTTAAACTCATAAACTCAAGGTCTCTGTTCCTTCCTGGCTCCATGTGCTCAACTGACTACCAAAGCTGCCGACATGAGTCTTTAATCGGGCCAGGATTGACAGTGAGTAGGTGGAGCCAGCCTCCCAGGTTTCCTACCTGCAGGTACAGTGGTTGCCCTCTGCAGTAGGCCGGTAGGAGTGCGGCCAGTGTAGTGGTTGTGTCACCACAATTTGATGTTTAATGGTCAAATGGACGTAAAGTGATGTTTTTTTGTGTAATGAGTTGACACTTTTCTGTTTCTGAAAGAGTGTTGTTCAAGGAGAGTCCTGGCATCGTGTCATGATATACTGCCTTTCCTGCAATGAGCTCAGCACAGAACAGAGAAAGTATACTTGTAACATTGCTGAAGAATTGTTGAAGGTTGGTGGGGAATCCAATGCTTGGAGCTCTGACATTAATCAGCACTTGAACTGACCAGCAGGTGGAGAGTATTGATGGACTATCAGGAGTGAATCAAAGATTACCATCTCAAAATGTACATTTGGAATATGTGCAGGTTAATGCACATCACAGGTTAATTCCCCTTTTGCAGTACAATTACATTTCTGGGCAGGTATATAATTCTGGGATGAGTGCACATTATGTTTGCCTGCATTCTGCACGTTCCCAGGAGTTGATGTCACAAAAATGGTAGGTACTGATGATCTCCAACCATAAGTCCATGATATCACCATTAACATCCCAGTGGAAAGGATCACCAATTCCTAGAAATGTATCCTGACCAGTCATATGGGGACTGCGGCAAGTGAGACATTGGGTTTCCTGCAGCAAAGGATCGACATCTTGATGTTCCAAAACTGTTCCAAGTACTATTAATATTTGATGGATGATTGTAACTCTAAGAACACAAGCGTGGCACCATCCAACTCAAAGCAGACTAACACCAGGATTCCCTGAATGTAACATGCACTATCTATCAAAAGAAGAGAAACATGATAGACTTTTGCATCTTCCTAAGACTTCTTCACTAGCATGTCTAAAACCTCTGACTTCTACTACCCAGGACAATAAAGGCAGTTGACATACAGGAACCTACAGTCCTTTCATTGTCACTGGCTCTATAATAATGATTCTCGACCTTTTTCTTTTCACTCACATCCCACCTTAAGTAATCCCTGTGCCATTGGTGCTCTGGTATTAGTAAGGGATTGCTTAAGGTGGGCTGTGAGTGGGAAGGGAAGGGTGAGAAACACTGCTCTAGACCCAAATGTTACTGAAATATTTTGCTTGAGAAAAATTGTCATTGGCCCATTTCCAGAAACCATCCGCGTAACGAGTCAATTATGGACGATTAAAACAGTGGTTTTCAAACTTTTTCTTTCCCCCCACACACCACCTTAAACAATCCCTTACTAATCACAGAGCATCGATGGCATAGGGAATACTTAAAATGGTATGTGAGTTGAAAGAAAAAGGTTGAGAACCACTGGTCTTTTACCTGGAACTGACAGCTCAGCAATAGTCTGTGTGTAATGTATATGGACGTACACATGTTCTTTTATTCTTCAATTCAAACTTGAGTAATTCAGATGCAGTGCTATTCTGTAAAATGTGTAACTGGTGTATTCCACTCTCACTACACTACACATGCTATTTTAACCCATTTTGAAAAGGAAATCTTGTTATTTACAGTTTTCACCTGTTCACAGTTTTTGTTTGATCCTCTCAAAAGAACTGGTTTCTTTAAAATTCTGTCTGCTTCTTGAGACAAGAAAGATGTCACATCTTGATTTGCTTAAGTAGAATTTTGTGTTGCTTCTTCCACTATCTCCCATGTCAATTCTGAAATATAACCATTTTAATGCTTCAATATCCTATGATATATCTCCTGCAGGCATTGAATAGTTGGCAGATACATTTCTGATTTTAACTCCTAAACCACATGATACAGTTTTGTCGTTATTTTGAAGCAGACCCAGAGTCAAGATTAATTTGCTTCAACTTCAGCTTTACGGGGTTCTGGGGTTGTCTCTGTCTGGGCACTTCTGCATTCCTGGGCTCTTTAATGGCCAAACCAGGCTGTGATGCCATCAGTCAGTGTACTTCCCACAGCACCCCTGTCTGATAGAAAAGAGATGACATACCATATTTCTTCAGACTCCTTGGAAAGTAGAGGCTTTGGTATGTCTTCTTCAACATTGTCTCATGTGCTGGTTCCAGGAGAGGTCTTCCAATATGAGGACCCCCAGGAACTTTAAGATACTAACCCTTTGCACCTTCTCCCAACCAATGCTGACAGGTACATATCCCCTTTCCTAAAGTCTACAATAAGCTCTGTGTTCTCACTGACACCACACAATTTAGATTCTCAATTTCCGTCCTAATTTCTGATTTATCATTTCCCATTATTCGGCCAGGAACAGTGGGGCTGTCAGTGGATTTGCAGATTGTGTTGGCACTGAACTTGGTTTTGCAGTCACGATTGCACAGGAAATAGAGCCAGGGGTAAGCAAGCAGTCGTGGGGAACCCGAGTTGTTGCTAAGTGCGGAAGAGGTAATCCTACCGATCTGCACTGATTGGGGTTTTTGCTGATCAACAAATCGAGGATCTAGTTCCAAGGGAGGAAGAGAGTCCCTGATTAGTTTTGCAGGTATGATGGTGTTACATATTGAGCTGCAATCAATGCACAATGTTCCTGTGGTCCAGATAATCTAACACAGCATAGAGAGCCAGCGAGATGGCATCCGCCCTTGACCCTGTTGTGACGATTGACCAACTGAAGGGGTCCAGACCTTTTTGGGGGGGCAGGTGTGGATTGGCTCCATAACCACTTATATTTTGGATACAAAATATAGCGGAGCTGCTGGAGCTACTGTGACGGCAACGCCACTGCTGATGTGGACTCAGAGACAGCAAGGAGTGGAGACACAGCACTCCCCTCAGGGTCCTACTGCCTTGTTTTGACTGCTGATGCTCAGTACAAGCCTATTAAGGGGACTGACGCTGTTTCATTTAACTTCCTGTGACCATGGCGGCCTGAGCTCAAGATGTTCAGCAGCAGTCCCAAGGAGTTGCAGACTTTGGGGGCGCACTGGACTGGCGCAGGGCATCAGTAATGGGGGGAACACCCCACCCCACCCCACCCCAGAACTTGGAAAAGGAGAACCAGAGGATGATGACCACAGTGATGGATCAGTGAGGGTCTCTACGGCTGAGGGGCGCACATAAAAGGTATAGGTATCTTGCAGGCTGTGGACTGTGGGTGATGTGAGGTCAGAGGACTCACACCAGGCTACAGGATGCTGGAGGCTGGCTCATGAAAACAAGGTATCGGAACCGGGATTTGAGAGGACGCTGAGGTCCTGAAGGGCCCTTGAGGTATCGGAGGTTTGGATCTGGGCTCGGGTTGCCGACGGTTTGAATTGCATTGCAGTCTTGTGTGGCTGCGGAGGCTGTGGAAGCACTGGAGGTGAATTCAGAGACACTCAATAACTCTGAAGGAACTCTCTTCTCTTTCTCTGTAAGGGCGCTGGGAAAATGCTAACAGTGAATATTTGTCTGCCTATCTCCGATCTCTTGGCCCTGACATTTAACTTGAAAAGAGAATAAAAAAATTCTCAATGGAAACGATTCCCTTTTCAGAGTTTCTGTCAGCTCACAAATAAAATCCAGCCTTGTTCCACCAGGTCATATGATTACCTGACATTGTTCCAAAGAAGACCATGCTTTATTTCATCAATTCACTTCAGCATCTACAAAACAATTCATTAAAAAGAAATTCTGGTCTGCTTTTCATTAAAGCTGTAAGGCTAATGAAAATTTATGAATGACTCCCACTCAAACAGGTTACCTTCAGAGATGCTGCCTTTCAATGACATCTGGGTGCACACTGTGCTTTTATGTCGAGAAGGGTGTGCAAAAAAAAGTGCACACACACACATTCAGGATTCAGCAGTGCCCTGAATTAGTAATGTCCCTGTTCTTTCTTTACACCATCATTCTCCTGCATCACAGACGCCACGTGGTCTGCACCAGGCAATGCTCCAGGGACCATATGTAACACCTACATTTGATGGCATCAACCAGGAAAATACAGAACAAGGAGTTTATTACTTCAGAGGTGTTAATGCAAATGCTTGTCTTGAAAGCATTTCCATCACAGCCTCGTCTCACTGCTACCTGCAGGCTTTTGTTACCCTAATCATGGAGTGCACTGACACCACCAAATAACTGTCTGCACTTTCGCAAGTCACATTCTTTTTTGCTTTATTTATCCATTTTATGCATTTATTGTCTTTTTAAAATTCAATTCAGTTTATTTTTTTAATAAAGGTGACATTTTAAATTCGAGGTCCAGCAGGGAAACAGGCCATTCTGGCCCATGAGCCCGCACCATCCATGTGAAAAATTGGAATTTTGTGTTGCTTCTTCCACTATCTCCCATGTCAATTCTGAAATATAACCATTTTAATGCTTCAATATCCTATGATATATCTCCTGCAGGCATTGAATAGTTGGCAGATACATTTCTGATTTTAACTCCTAAACCTCATGATACAGTTTTGTCGTTATTTTGAGGCAGACCCAGAGTCAAGATTAATTTGCTTCAACTCCAGCTTTATGGGGTTCTGGGGTTGTCTCTGTCTGGGCATTTCTGCATTCCTGGGCTCTTTAATGGCCAAACCATGTGAACAATGTGTCTGACCCTGCACGTCTTTGGAACGTGGGAGGAAACCAGAGCACCTAGATAAAGCCTATGTGGATATGGGGAGGACATAGAATCTCCTTACAGACACCAATGGATTCGAACCTGAGGCATTGATGCTAACGGCAATGCTAATCTACCATTCACATTCATCAATCTTATTAAAGTACCTGCTTGCCTGCATTGGTAAGATGTTTGGTGCATGTGTACAGGGTACAATGTTTAAAGGTTAAAACCTTGGGTTTTTGATTCTTAGTTACTTTTATGGCTATCCCTTTAAGTATAAATTGTTTTTTGTAGAGTTACCATAGTTACTATGACATCATCTGTTGCAATATCCAGGGAAACAGGGAGCTTGCATTCAGTTTTTGAAGAGCCATGGAGGAGGCTTAAGCATCAAAATACTTTTCTTTGAATTCATCTTATTAGTTTTAATCATTACTTATAGCGTCATGTTTTTAAATATAGTTGAATACTTTGTTAATTCATCATTATGCAAAATCATGATGCAAAGTTATGGAAAATGATTATATTAACAAATTAAAGGCTACATAAGGCTGCATTTACGACATTTGGTTTATTGGAGTGATAAGACATTCAGAATATCGAAGATTATGTTTCTTAGGAGAAGACATGTTTTGAAATTGGGGAATAGGAAAGATACGGAAAGTGTTATCTACACAATGTGCATGACAACAAACTTGTTATTATTTTTTCATAGAATCTATTATTGTAGGGGCTTTTGGTCATGATGGAACTGAATTCCATGAAGAAAGCCAGGAAAGGCTATGACACCAGCTCATCGATGTTCAAACCCCTCAACCATAATTTGAACCACACACACACACACACACACACACATACACACACACACACACACACACATACACACACACACACAATGAAGTGGTACATACAATGATCAAGAAAACACCACTATGATGCCCCACGGCCCCTTGACTCACTTCAGGCACAGCTCTATGCTACAAGGGACACTAATTAAACACTCCCAACCCTTTTAACAATGCACATCTTACCAACAGTTTCTCCAGCGCCCTTCCATGTTTATAGGCCTGGAGTGAAGCAGGGTGGTCCCAAGCTGGCAAAGGAAGAGAAAATAAAGAACGCATGGCACCTTTAGGTGCTGGAGGGTCCAGCCCAGGTCATTAGCAGAGTTAATGGCTCGGTACCAGGAGGGTAAATCCAATTAAAACAGCAAATGGCCCAAGCCTAAGTACAGGCAGGCTGGTGAGTCCACTTCAGGTAATTTACATTGAACCAACAGCAAGGTATGCACTAATGGGTAACCCTAATGGGTGGGGTGGAATCAAACCTTGATTGGCAGTTGGTGTGTCCTCCAACTAGGTAGAGGGCAATGCTGTCATATGATAGCCATAACCCTTCCAATACAGGTGCTTTTTGGAGCATAACCTGGCCCAAATCAATACAGAGGGATATGGACAAGTGATCAAAAGTATGATCAACAGTTTGATTTTAATGTGTTATTTAAACAAGGAGAGCTAGATGCAAAGATGGGAAGATTTAGGGAGATGATATAGGATCTTGGTCTGTAGGAAACATCCAAATGAACTCTTTGCACCTACCCCTGTGACTGCATGAAATGCCACATTTTAGCCAGCACCTCCTCCCTCACCACCATTCGAGGCCCCAGTCCTTTCAAGTAAAGCAACAAACGACAGGGATCGTGTACTGCATATATGCTCCCAAGATGGCCTCATCTAGATTGAGGAGATTGGACGCAAACTGGGAGATCGTTTCATTCTGTCCTCTGCAATGGCTAGGACCTCCCAGTGGCCAACCATTTCTATTCTACTCACCAGTGGCATGTCTGACCATGAAATTGTGCTGCCAAATTAAAGTCAACCTCAAATTGGAGGCACAACACCTCATATTCAGCCTGGGCACCCTCCAACGAGACAGCATCAATATCTGTTAACCTTCTCCATCGGTTCCATTCTTTCCCTGTCCCTGCGTCCAACTTCCTTCCCCCTACGCTGCCTTCTCCTATCAGAGAGCTACCTTTCTTAGTCCTCTGCCCTCTCCCCCATCACGTCTCAGCTTGTTTCTCCCCTACCCTCCCACTTGTTAGCCTGTGCTCCTCCCTCTTCCCCCTCCCTTCTCTTCCTCCACCCTTCCCCTTCCTTTTTAATTCAGATGTCTACCTATTTTGCCATATTTCCGATGCAGGGCTCAGGCCCAAGGCATCAACTGCCGTTGACTTCCCCTGGATGCTGCGTGACCTCCCGAGTTCCCCCAGCACAAATGTGTGTGC
The DNA here is from genome assembly GCF_036971445.1 of Narcine bancroftii. Lineage (NCBI taxonomy): Eukaryota > Metazoa > Chordata > Chondrichthyes > Torpediniformes > Narcinidae > Narcine > Narcine bancroftii. The sequence continues at coordinate 85,798,258 of NC_091476.1, read as the reverse complement.
AGTAGACCCTAGCAGCTGCAGATTTTCTTGTTTAATTCCAAATGGAGAGAGCTCCTGAATCTATTGATGAATTTTGAAGTGATTGCCCCTGAATATTTCACCAGTGGGTCACCTCCTTGGTAGTTGGTCCTATCAATGGGATGGGCACCAACTATCGATATTTTTTTTTAAAATTTTTTATTTTTCACACCATAAATCACATTAGCCATGCTACACACTTTTTTTTTCACACATATACAGTGACTTTTTCTCCCCCCCCCTCCTCCCAAGCCACCCCCCCACTCCCCCCACCTCCCATCCATTTTAGGTATACAATTTAGTTTACATTAAACCAGTCAGATAATGTTGTCATTCAACAAAAATACACCAGAAATTCTACTGAGTCCATTCTTTTCTTTCCTTCTCCTTCCATCAACTTAGGTAATGATTGTCCCCGGTAGGTTTTCGCTATTGTATTTAATGTAAGGCTCCCATATTTGTTCGAATATTTCAATATTATTTCTTAAACTATATGTAATTTTTTCTAATGGAATACATTTATTCATTTCTATATACCATTGTTATATTTTCAGATAATCTTCCAATTTCCAGGTTGACATAATACATTTTTTTGCTACGGCTAGGGCTATCTTAACAAATCTTTTTTGTGCATCCTCCAAATCAATTCCAAATTCTTTGTTTTTTATGTTACTTAGAAGAACTCGGAATTCTTTGGTATATTGTTTTCTGTTATTTTATTTAATATCTGATCGAGATCTTCCCAAAATTTTTCTACTTTCTCACATGTCCAGATTGCATGAATTGTTGTTCCCATTTCTTTTTTACATCGAAAACATCTATCAGATACTGTTGGGTCCCATTTATTTAACTTTTGAGGTGTAATGTATAGTCTGTGTAGCCAGTTATATTGTATCATATGTAGCCTCGTATTTATTGTATTTCTCATCGTTCCAGAACATAATTTCTCCCATGTTTCCTTTTTTATCTTTATATTTAAATCTTGTTCCCATTTTTGTTTAGTTTTACCATTTGTTTCTTCATTCTCTTTTTCTTGCAGTTTAATATACATATTTGTTATAAATCTTTTGATTAACATTGTATCTGTAATCACATATTCAAGGTTACTTCCCTCTGGCAAACTCAAATTGCTTCCTAATTTATCTTTCAAGTAGGATCTCAGTTGGTAATATGCCAGCGCTGTATCTCCAGTTATATTGTACTTATCTCTCATTTGTTCAAAGGATAAGAATCTACTTCCTGAAAAACAATTCTCTATTCTTTTAATCCCTTTTTTTCCCATTCTCTAAAGGAAAGGTTATCTATTGTAAAAGGGAGTAACTTATTTTGCGTCAATATTAGTTTTGGTAATTGATAATTTGTTTTATTTCTTTCTACATGAATCTTCTTCCAAATATTGAGGAGATGATGTAATACTGGAGAAGTTCTATGTTGTACCAATTTTTCATCTCATTTATATAATATGTGTTCAGGTATCTTTTCCCCTATTTTATCTAATTCTAATCTCGTCCAGTCTGGTTTTTCCCTTGTTTGATAAAAATCTGATAGGTATCTTAATTGTGCAGCTCTATAATAATTTTTAAAGTTTGGCAATTGTAAGCCTCCTTGTTTATACCCTTCTGTTAATTTATCCAGTGCTATCCTCGGTTTCCCCACCTCTCCATAAAAATTTCCTTATTATTTTCTTTAACTCTTTGAAGAATTTTTCTGTCAGTTGTATTGGAAATAAGTATAATATCCTTGGAAAAATGTTCATTTTTATACAGTTTATCCTTCCTATTAGTGTTAGTGGTAGATCTTTCCAATGCTCTAAATCGTCCTGTAATTTTTTCATTAGTGGATAATAATTGAGTTTGTATAATTGGCCGAGATTTTTGTTTATTTGTACACCTAGGTATCTTATTGCCTGCATTTGCCATCTAAATGGAGATTCCTTCTTAAATTTTGAGAAATCCGCATTATTCATAAGCATTGCTTCACTTTTATTTACGTTTATCTTGTAACCCTACACTTCTCCATATTCCTTCAATTTCTTATATAATTCTTTTATTGATAGTTCTGGTTCTGTTAAGTACACTATAACATCGTCCGCAAATAGACTGATTTTATATTCCTTGTCTTTTATTTTTATTCCTTTTATATTATTATCTATTCTTATCAATTCTGCTAGTGGTTCTATAGCTAACGCAAACAATAAAGGTGATAGTGGGCATCCCTGCCGCGTTGACCTGCTTAAGTTAAATTGTTTTGATACATGTCCATTTACTGTCACTTTCGCTAACGGTCCCTTATATAATGCTTTAATCCAATTAATATACTTCTCCGGTAAACTGAATTTTTGCAATACTTTGAACAAATAATTCCATTCTACTCTGTCGAAGGCCTTCTCTGCGTCTAAAGCAACTGCTACTGCAGGTGCTTTATTTCCTTCTACTGCATGAATTAAGTTAATAAATTTACAAATATTGTCTGTTGTGCGTCTTTTTTTGATAAATCCAGTTTGGTCTAAATTTACCATTTTCGGTACCTGCTCTGCTAATCTGTTTGCTAATAGTTTAGCTATTATCTTATAATCTGTGTTTAGTAAAGATATTGGTCTATATGACGCTGGTGAGAGTGGATCTTTCCCTTGTTTTAGTATTACTGTAATTATTGCTGTTTTACATGAATCTGGTAAGCTTTGTGTTTCATCAATCTGGTTGATTACATCCAGGAGGGGCGGAATTAATAAGTCTTTAAATGTTTTGTAGAATTCTATTAGGAGTCCATCCTCTCCTGGTGTCTTATTATTTGGTAATATTTTTATTATCTCTTGTATTTCTACTGTTCCAAATGGTTCTGTTAATTTATTTTGTTCCTCTATTTGTAGTTTTGGTAGTTCAATTTTAGTCAAAAATTCATCTATTTTCCCTTCTTTCCCTTCGTTTTCAGTTCGGTATAATTGTTCATAGAATTCTCTAAAGTTTTCCTTAATTTCTTTTGGATTATATGTAATTTGTTTGTCTTTTTTCCTTGATGCCAATACCATTTTCTTAGCTTGTTCTGTCTTAAGCTGCCATGCTAGGATTTTGTGCGTTTTTTCACCCAGTTCATAATATTTCTGTTTTGTCTTCATTATATTCTTCTCCACCTTATATGTTTGTAGTGTTTCATATTTTATTTTTTTATCCGCCAATTCTCTTTTTTTAGTTGTATCTTCCTTCATTGCTAATTTTTTTTCTATATTTACTATTTCCCTTTCCAACTGCTCTGTTTCCTGATTATAGTCCTTCTTCATCTTGGTTACATAACTTATTATTTGCCCTCTAATGAATGCTTTCATTGCATCCCATAATATAAACTTATCTTCCACTGATTCCGTATTTATTTCAAAATACATTTTTAATTGTTTTTCAATAAATTCTCTAAAATCCTGCCTTTTAAGTAGCATGGAGTTTAATCTCCATCTATACATTCTTGGAGGGATGTCCTCTAGCTTTACTGTCAATATTAAGGGTGAATGGTCCGATAGTATTCTAGCTTTATATTCTGTTTTTCTTACTCTATCTTGCATACTAGCTGATAACAAAAATAGGTCTATTCTTGAGTATGTTTTATGTCTAGCCAAGTAATATGAATATTCCTTTTCTTTTGGGTTTTGTTTCCTCCATATATCCAAAAGTTGCATTTCTTGCATTGATTTAATTATAAATTTGGTTACTTTGTTCTTTCTGTTAATTTTTTTCCCAGTTTTATCCATATTTGAATCCAAATTCAGGTTGAAATCCCCTCCTATTAGTATGTTCCCTTGCGTATTAGCTACCTTCAAAAAGATATCTTGCTTAAACTTTTGATCTTCTTCGTTAGGTGAATATACATTAAGTAGATTCCAAAACTCCGAATATATCTGACATTTTATCATTACATATCTCCCTGCTGGATCTATTATTTCCTCTTCTATTTTAAATGGCACATTTTTACTAATTAATATAGCCACTCCTCTTGCTTTTGAATTATACGATGCTGCTGTTACATGTCCTACCCAATCTCTCTTTAATTTCTTGTGCTCCAATTCAGTTAAGTGTGTTTCTTGGACAAATGCTATATCAATTTTTTCTTTTTTCAGTAAATTTAGCAGTTTCTTCCTTTTAATTTGGTTATGTATTCCATTAATATTTAAAGTCATATAGTTCAACGTAGCCATTTTATACTTTGTTTATCTTCCCTTTCTGTTTTTCCATCATTACCTTTCCTCCTTTTCCATTTCTGTTTTCTTTTTTTAAACCCTTTATAAGACAACATTCCTAAAACATCAAACACTTTCCTTATTCTCCTATTTATAACTTCTTTAGCCCCAATCTCCCCTTCCCCTCCTGAGTTGTCCTTTATCCCTTGTCGGACAACCACATCTCCCCTCTCCATTTGGGTTTGCGAATTCACTCGCAAGCGTCAACTGATTTTGCAGTGACCGCTATTCCCCCCCACCCAGCCCCCCAGAAAAGATTTCACTTTTCATATGTAACAAAGGTCACTCTTTTAATTCCCTCCTTATTCTCTCTATTCCATTACCTTCCCTTATTAATTCTTGTCTATACTATCTATATTTTCCTCTAAGTACCGATACATTCACGTATGCACATTGTACCTATACACTCTTATACCTCTTTACCCACATACATATCAATCGTGATCATTTTTACTCTCATTACACGTCTTCATCTCTCCGTCTATTTTGTAGTTGTTCTGCAAATTTTCGTGCTTCTTCTGGATCCGAGAATAGTCTGTTTTGTTTTCCTGGAATAAATATTTTCAATACCGCTGGATGCTTTAGTATAAATTTATACCCTTTCTTCCATAAAATCGCCTTTGCTGTATTGAACTCCTTTCTCTTCTTTAGGAGTTCAAAACTTATATCTGGATAAATGAAGATTTTTTGCCCTTTATACTCCAATGGCTTGTTGCCCTCTCTTACTTTTTCCATTGTCTTCTCCAGTATCTTTTCTCTTGTAGTATATCTTAGGAATTTTACTAAAATAGATCTTGGTTTTTGTTGTGGTTGTGGATTAGAGGCCAATGCTCTATGTGCCCTTTCTATTTCCATTTCTTGCTGTAGTTCTGGACATCCTAGGATCCTAGGGATCCAATCTTTTATAAACTCCCTCATATTCTTGCCTTCTTCATCTTCCTTAAGGCCCACTATCTTTATGTTATTTCTTCTGTTATAATTTTTCATTATATCTATTTTCTGAGCTAACAGTTCTTGTGTCTCTATAGCTTTTTTATTAGATTCCTCTAATTTCTTTTTTAAGTCCTCTACCTCCATTTCTGCTGCTACTGCCCGCTCTTCCATCTTGTCCATTTTCTTTCCCATTTCTGTTAAGGTCATATCTATTTTGTTCATTTTCTCTTCTGTGTTGTTTATTCTTCTTCTTAAATCATTAAATTCCTGTGTTTGCCATTCTTTAAATGACTCCATGTATCCTTTAACAAGAGAAAGTATATCCTTTATCTTGCCTTTCCCTTCTTCTTCTATTTCACTGTACTCTTCCTCTTCTTCTTCCTCTGGGTTGGCCATCTGTTGTTTCTTTGTTGCCCTTTTCTTCTCTTCTTTCTTGTTTCCATTGTCTTCTGTGTTCTCTTCTTGCTGCAGGTGTTCTGCAGCTGTTGTTGCCGGCTGTGGAGATCGACTCCCCAGCTGGTCCCCCTCCCGTCAGTGTGTTTTTTTCCATGCGTATCGCGCATGTGCGACTCCTCGCGCATGCGTGGTTGCGCACTTTTACTCGGCTCAGCAAGCCATTTTTGTAGTCCAATTTCTACCGACCTGAGGGAGCGGGCTTCTCTCTCCACCGCGGGCCTCTTCGAACAGGTAAGGCCTTCTCCTTCTTCCTCCGTTGTCTTCTCTTCCTCTCTTCTTACTGTTGATTTTGATTTTTCTTTTTTTGTCGCCATCTTCTTTCCACCTTTATATTCACTTTTCTTTAACTTTTATTTCTGTGCCTTTGTGTTTTCCTTTGTTTTTTCCGACTTTTCTGGAGAGGGCTGGAGTTCACCGTCCGGCCACTACTCCATCACGTGACTCCTCCTCCCAACTATCGATATTGATGGAGGAATCAAGAGTACTAAACACATTTCAACTGTCTGTTGACTCATTATTCTTTATTTTACAACTGCTCCCCTAATTTTGCCACAGAAATGCAGATGGAAGATGAGAATCAGGAATCTCCAGAAATATCCTAAAACAGATGCTTTCCATTCTGGGAAGTTGAAGAAATGAGGTGTGGAAAATGTAGATGCAATTGTTTATTTTTTAATAATAGCAGGGGAGAAGGCCCTTCCAGCCCATGAAACCCGTGCAGCCCAATTACCCCCAATTAACTTATGAACCCCATACATTGGGTGAAAGGAAACCGGAGGACCCAGAAAAACAACCCATGAAGGTCACAGAGAGGACATACAAATTCCTTACAGTCAGTGTCGCTGGATTCAAACCCAGTTCGCTGATGTTACAATAGAATTGCATTAACCACTAGGCTCTCCATGTTATACGGCTTGAAAGGTTTTGGTTCAGGAAGTACTCCTTCAGAACAGAAAATGTACAAATAGAAGAGGAAAGTATTTTCTTGTTGGTTAACCATGAATTTTGGGAAGTTATTGGAATCTTGAATGAAAAATTGAGTGAGAATAACTCCATGCTGCATCTAGCTCATTGTAATCCTGCAGGAGGCCCAAGATCCTAAGGCACATTGAAATGTATAATTCAATACAAAACGTGCACAAAGGTTCTTCTGCTCATGTTCTGCAGCTAGCGAAGGATCACAGAGAGAAGACTCAGGAGAGGATAAGGGGAGGTCAGTTGTGGAGATGACTGGAATCTCAAAGCCAGACATGACCCAAGATTGACTGCTTGACAACTAGAGATGATCGCAGTTTAGGTCAGAGAGGGATCCTTTATGTGACAGGGAAACAGGCCTCACCTTAACTGTGAAAACTCATGTTGCTCACATGTGAAAGAGCTTTGTGAGAATGTCTTTTCGCTGTGTGTCACCTGCTACTGAGGTCAGCGACAGACGGCTTGGAGACTCTGTGACAAATTTTTGAATTCCCTCCCACCCACAAAGAATATAGCAGCATCTGGATTGGCTGGAAATTAATCTGATTTGCTTGATGCAGTTGAAATACTGGAAACCCCTTGTTGGTGATTAAAATTGCAACTTGGTTTGTACGATGCTATTTTTCTGTGACATTTTCAATCGAAAATTGAGCTGGCAATGTCTGGATAGCACGTAAAACTAAGCTTTTCACTCCATCTACATGTTCAAATTTATTATCAATTGACTGTATATATCCAACCAGATGAAATAATGTTTTTCTGGACCACAGTACACACACATATATAACCATATATAACAAATACAGTACGAAACAGGCCATCTCTGCCCCTCTAGTCCGCACTGATTGAAGTGATCTCCTCTAGTCCCACCTACCCACTCCCTATCCATTACCCTCCAAATCCCTCACATCCATGCATTTATCCAACCTCCTCTTAAATGACACAATTGACCCTGCTGCAAGCACCTCTTCCGGAAGGTCATTCCACTCAGCCACCACTCTCTGAGTGAAGAAGCTTCCTCTCATGTTACTTCTAAACTTATGCTCCATAACCCTTAACTTATGACCCCTCATTCCAATCTCCCATACCCTCAAGGGGAAGAGCCTATTCACATCTACTCTGTCTATCCCCCTCATAATTTTAAATACCTCTATCAAATCTCCCCTCAACCTTCTACATTCCAAAGAATAAAGACCAAGTCTACGTAATCTTTCTTTGTATTCTAGATACTGCAATCCAGGCAACATTTTAGTAAATCTCCTCTGCAACCTCTCTACCTTATTGATATCCTTCCTATAATTTGGAGACCAGAACTGCAATAAAGCAATATAACAATTACAGAACAGAAACAGGCCATCTCGACTCCTCTGGTCTGCACAGATCTAATCAATCTCCTCTAATCCAACCTACCCACTCCCTGATACATCTCTCACAAATTCGACACATAATGATCACATACATACACATATATATGCACATACAGTTCTGGTCTCCAAATTATAGAAAGATATCAATAAGGTAGAGAGGGTGCAAAGGAGATTTACAAAAATGTTGCCTGGATGGCAGTATCTTGAATATGGAGAAAGATTGAGTAGACTGGGACTTTATTCATTGGACCGTAAAAGGTTGAGAGGGAATTTAATAGAGGTATTTAAAATTATGAAGGGAATAGATAGAGTAGATGTGAATAGACTCTTTCCCCTGAGGGTAGGAGAGATTGGAACAAGGCGTCACAAGTTAAAGGTTAGGGGGAAAAACTTTAGGAATAATATAAGAGGATGCTTCTTCACTCAGAGAGTGGTGGCTAAGTGGAAAGATCTTCTGGAAGAAATATTTGCAGCAGGGTCAATTCTGTCATTTAGGAGGAGGTTAGATAAGTACATGGATATGAGGGTTTGGAGGGTTATGGGCAAGGGAGTGGGTAGGTGGAACTAGTGGAGTTTCAGTTAAATCGGTGCAAACTAGAAAGGCCGATATGGCCTGTTTCCATGCTGTAAATTGTTATATGGTTATATAAATATCATATAAAATAATTGTGTATAAGTAATTTAATCAGTTTCAGTTATAAGAGACACAAGGCTATAGAATGCTGTTAATCAATCTCACAACCTATGGGATGGGCTATTCCCCAGCTTGGCAGTCTTGACTTTGATGGTCCTAAACAAAACTCATTCCACCAGGTTCAGGACAGTGGCTGGACTCAGTTAAGGACTCTTGCTTTGCACATTATTGATTATTTAATATTTATTTTCTGTTTCACTGCCTTCTTGTTTACATTTCTCTTTTTCTGTATATCTATCTTTTCTTGAATACTGCTTTTCTTTGCAGTACGGTTCAGTAGAAATTCTGCCTGGCCCACAGGTAGAAGAATCTCAGGTTTGTATGTAATGTCACATATGTACTCTGAAAATACATGTGAACTTTGAACTTTGGTAGTGGGTCAAAGATGCTGTGAGGTGGATGGAAGGGATCCTCAATACTTGGCTATTTAGACAACATTCCTGGTGAAAGTCTTCAAGAGAGGAATGGGAGACACCAGTGATTTTCTTGCCCATTTGTTTCGACTTCCGGTCCAATGGTTGGCAACCACCATACCATATAACGATGCCACCAGACAGGTCACTCTCAATTGTGCTCCTGTACAATGCTATCAAAATGGTGGATGGGCAAGGGAACTCTCAGTGGTTGTGTGCTACTGCTGGAATTCCATGGCATTTGGGGGAGTGCACCATTTGGATGGAGCAACTGATAATCTCCTAAAGTCACAAGCAATGAGAAGTTGGAGGGATTCAACCAGCATGTCAGGCAGCATCCCATGGAGAGAAATGATCAGTCAACATTTTGGATGGGTTGAAGGGTGCCAACATCTGCAGTTTTTGTGCTTTCCTGAAGCCATGTTTCTAGAGCAGAACTCTCAAAGCATTGAGCTTTACCGTAGAATCGCAGGACTAAATTGGTTCAGTAGAGTTACAATAGATTCATGATCCGTTGGCTTTGTTTCACAAGCTGCTGAATGGTGCAGAAAGGGTGAAGAACATCAAATTTCTGCATGTCAACATCGTTGAAGATCTGTCCTGGGGCCTCCATGTTGATGCAATTGCGAAGAAGTCTCCCCGGCAGCAATTCTTCCTGAGAAATTTGAAGATATTCTGTGCGTCACCAAAGACTCTTGCAAATTTCTCCAGGTGTACCATGGAGAGCTTCCTGTCTGGTTGCATCACTGCCTGGTATGGAGGTGCCAATGCACAAGACAGGAAAAGATGACAGTGGTGAACTCAAGCAAGCGACATCATGGGCACCAGACTTCACTCCATCGAATACCTCTACAAGAGACAGTTTCCTAAAAAAGAGGCCTCTATTGTCCAAGACCCCCACCACCCAGGCCACACCCTCTTCACTCTGCTACCATTGAGATAAAGGTACAGGATCCTGAAGACGAGCACCCAGTGATACAAAAAGAGTTTCTTCCCCCAACAGTGACCCTGCCTCGCTGTCTGTTCTTTGGCACTAATTCATTTATTTTTAAATGTAGTTTATACCAATATTTGCCACAGTGACGCTGCCTCAAAACAACTAATTTTGTGACATGGCAATAAATTCTGATTCAAATTCCATCCACTATATTCAGAAAGACCTTCAACAAAGGAAAAAAAAGTTGAACCTTTTGGAAATGAAGGCAAATTATTCACCTGATTTTGAAGGTTGGTTGAAAGAAAGAGATCATTGTTGTTGCATAATTATTCCCCGTACTTATCAATGACTTTTCATAGAATAAAGTTCAGCGTATCCAAGTTTTCTGCTGACACAAAGATTAGTGTTATATTAGAGTAATTGTGAGAATAAAATTATAGAGGACACTGACAAATGAGCAGGCCTAAAACTGTGCCAGATGGGTTTTGATGGCAGGTTCAAGAAGGCACAGGGTTCAGGAGGAGAAGTTACCCTCCAAGGGCAGGTTAATTAAGCAGTGTTCGTGGACGGGGATGTCATATTGGCATCTCGCCAGCCTGCTCCAGAGTAATAAGCAGACACTGAGTCACCCTGAAATGATCAGGGCCAAATTACAGAGCTTTACTTACACTGTATTACATTCCTATACAGCAGTCAGCGAGCATGATGTGAAGTTTATGAACAGCCATAAAAAGCAAGGTGAGAGGGGAAATATCTAAAAGGGACCTGAGGGGCACTTTTCTCAGACAGAGAGTGGCAGGAATGTTGAACGAGCTGCCAGAGTAAATGAAACAGACGGGTATGATTTTAATTTTTAAAAGATGCTCAATCAGGTGCATGGATAGGAGGGGTTTAAAAGGATATGTGGCAAATGCAGGCAAATAGGACAACCTTGAGGAGACAACGCGGTTGGCATGGACTTATACCAAGGGCCTATCTCCATACTGTTGTCTGTTAGGAACAGAAGTAAACACTCTGCCCCTCAAACCTGGTACGCCTTTCAGTAAGATCATGGTTGACAGGAGTGTATTCTTACTTTGATCTCCCATTCTCCTCTGTGAACTTTCTCAAGTATCAGGTTCCTATCTACCTATAGTCAAAGAGCCTAACTTGGCTACACTGATGAAAATGTCCCACCCATACTCGGCGCAGCTGCCCGTGTTTGGTTCATATCCGTATTAACCTCTCCTCTGTCCTATATTTCTTTCTGAACACTGCAATAGTTCCTGCCTCAACCACTTCTTCCTATTACAGCCCCCATTTCATAGACTCACCACCCTCTGTGTAGAAAATAAACTACCCCTCAGATTCCCCCTCACCTTAAATCCATGTCCTTTGGCTACTGAATCCCTTTCTTTGGGCAAAGGGCTCTCTCTGTTCACCCAATCTATTCTTCACATGATATTGTACATCCTTCTGAGATCACCCCTCATCCTCCTGGACTCCAAGGAAAAGTCTCTTGCCAGCTCAACCTCTCCCTACAGCTCAGGCCCCCAAGTTCTTGCAACATCCTCATAAATCTCCAAGGCACCCACTTCAGGCTGACGACGTTTCTCCTGCAACAAGGAGACCAAAAATCAACACAGTACCCCAATTGAGGCCTCACCAATGTCTTATACAACTGCAACATGACCCCCAGATTCTGTACTCTTGCCTGATGAAGGCCAATGAACCTTTGTGAACACCCTATCTACCTGTCATCATCACTTTTAAGATACTGATACGAGTCCAGAGGACGCCAAAACCCAGCAGCAATAGATATTCACCAAGACAAATGGTTACTTAAACAAAAGTTGCTTTTAATTATCTTCAAACATGAAAATAGAATCAAACTTTAACTTATCACTATTGACTTACTTAACCTAACTTAACCCACTTCTAATTCTAAGTGCACATGTATGTGATGTGTGTGTAAGCTCAGAAAAGTTCTTTGGTTCACAGTCCAATCTCACTTCTCATTCTTCCAAGTTCACTGATTGCAGGCAATTCTTATACTGTGCACAGAATTTCACATTTATGAAGTTCACCAGGCTTTGGTGCTTGAAAGGTAAATGGTTACCACTCAGGAAGGTTCTTGTCAGTTTTCAGAGAGAGATTTGCTGTACAATAGACAGTCAGCCACCTCAGTGTCTTGCTGACGAAACCTGACCCCTTCAGGATTCTCCAGATGATAACCTCTTTCTTTCAGGTCACCACAGAGTGCCTTTTTGTTTCTCTTATTCCAAGTGAAACATTAGTCAGCCAGTCCTCTCCTCTTGCATGAACCACAAAGATTTTGACCGGGCTGAATCAGGCACTTACAAGTTGCCTTCCAAATGGGGTTTCCTCAAGTTTTCCAGATTGTCCTGTTCCAGTCCCAGCTGCTGTTACTGACTGTAACACTGTAGAAGTGATCTCTGTCTCTGTCTCTCTCTCTTTCTCTCTCTCCCCCTCTGAGAGAAAGCCTGTTTGACTCTCTCTGCTTGGAAAAGACCCTCTTAGAACAGCTCCAGTCAATCTGCTGCTCCGACAAGATCTTTCAACTGTTGCCTTTTGTAAACAACAATCCATTAGTGAAGTCTCTTGGGCACTCTCCAAAGCTCTTGCAAAGGCTGTGAAGCCGATATGTCTAGCATTAGCAGAGCTCCAGTATTTCAAATAAGATCGGTTTTAAAGTTTTTGTATGTAACCTACTCTAACAAACCTTTCCCAATTTACCTCCCAAAAACATATCTATCTATTCTGTCACAGTATGATGTGCGTGTACTCCTGGATCTCTCTGCTGTGCAATGCTCTCTTGATCCCTACCAGTTACTGTATAGACTCCCTGAAACATGCACACCTGATCTGACTCTGAGCCTTCCAGCCCCCAAAACTGTCTGACAAGGACATTTTGCTCATGGACCACATACAATGAAGAAAACCAAACCCGCCAGGTTATCCAACAGAATCCGTGACATAGGGTAAACCTCTGTAATCCTCTTCCACATAAAAACATTTAAAAATTCAAATTTAATATTTTTAAATTTACATTTTTTAATTGAAATGTACAGCATGGTAACAGGCCCTTCTGGCCCATGAATCCATGCCACCCAAATAGCCTACAACCCCTGTACACTTTGAGGGGTGGGAGGAAACCGGAGCACCCCAGGAAAACCCACGCAGACATGGGGAGATCATACAAGCTCCTTGCAGATGCTGTTGGATTCAAACCCAGGTTTGAATTGCGCTAACTACTACACTAACCCAGGTGAAAGGAGAGGCACGAGGACAAACACACACTTCCATAATGTCCTGGATTCAACTCTGTTCTCTTTTCTTGCATCAACTTTGAGACAGCTGACCCACATTGGTTTAGCAGATGTGCCACTGGCACACAGCTCCAGCTGCTTGGGTTCAACCCTGACCTCAGATGCAGTCTGTGTGGAGTTTGCAAGGTCCACCTATGATTTGTGTGAGTTTATCCAGGTGTTCTGGTTTCCTGGCTGGTGGGTAAATTCCTCCTGGTGTGAAGGGCAGTCAGCTGAATTGGTCATGATGAGGTAGAGTGAACAGCGTCGACAGACAGTACAGAAATAATGAGTTGCTATAGTCACAAAGGGATAAATGGCCTCCCTCCACATATGTAAACCCAGGCCGATTTTTGTTTCACTTGTTAATATGAACTATCGAATGTGTCCTGTCCTTATTCCACAGATTTGCATAAGTAGACCAAGCAAAAGTAGAACTGGAACTCTGGGTGTCTGGTGACAAGTCCCACACAGTCACAAAACACCCGCACCTGTCACCACACCCATCCAGCTGCCCCCATTGTCTCCTGTTATCAGTGGCCAAGATGTCTTCACTGTCTGAGGAAAGCCACTCTTCTGGTCACATTAAGTTCAATAAGCTGGTGGTAACTGCATTAATCTGCAAAAGGATATATAATATGCACATGTGGGCACATACTGTGAAAAACAGGCGCGCATTTGCGCACACACACACACACACAGACAATACACAGAGACAGACAAACATGGAGACAGACACACACACATATGTCATAGGTCCGTTTTTTTACTCATGCCTGGATTGCATTGGCGGGGGTGGTGGTGAGAGAATGATACAAAAGGGACATTAGAAAAATTCTGAAATAGGCACAAGGATGTAAGAAAAATTGAGGGTTATTGGTGTGAGATAGAGAAAAATGACTGCGGAATAGATATCCATAGGTGGGCACTGCACTGCGCTGTAATGTTCCATGAGTCCACTTGATGGAATCTTGGTTAAACACCCTTCCCCTGTCACTATGTTCACATAGTGGTTACAACAAGCACATCACAGTAATGACTGAAGATTTCCTCATCAATTCATCCCAGTGACATCTGCCAACTAGAAAGATGGAGAACTGGAAAGGCTTGGGGAACACTGCCACTTGCAAGTTCCCATAAGTCACATTTAGAATATAAGGCAATGCATTTTAAATTTGTTGACTGCAGGTCCTGGAACCCCATCTCAAAACAGGTGACTTTGAGATGTGAGCTGCAATGCCCTGTCACCTTCTGGTGGGTGATCAAAAAGAGGATTAGAAATTCCATCTCCCGATAATAGCATGGAGCCATTGCCCAGAAATCAGTTGATATCGATTGTGTGAATAAATCTTGCTCTACTAATGAAGATCTGATCCATTTTAGAAATGTAGTCATTTTTATTTCAAACATAAACTTCTGACTTTTGGTAAAAGAATTAAAAATTTGAACAAGTTAGAGATGACAGACAAACAGGTTCTTGATGCAGTGTTGTTTGTCTCATTCCGACTTACCAGACACAGGACAGGATAAATCAACCATTTGTCATCTCATTGACTTTGGCAGTCATCTCTTTCACTTGCCTGACTCAGGCACAAATACTCCAATCAGCAAGTGTGGTTGGTTTCATTTTGAGTTTGGATTGTGTCTTGGCTTCAGTAGGAACCTCAACTGCGCACTCTGTACATTTCAGACTTTCATGAAACTTTCCCCACAGTTTTAAATGTTTCTGCTTCACAGGAGAGGGAAGCTTTTAAGGCTTCAGTGATCACAGACCTAAATGTTTTCTGTGATGAACAAGACTCAACCATCCTTTGAATTTATCAGTTAAACAAAAAAAAACATGAGGATGCTGGAGTCAAGAGCATTACGCAAACGGGCTAGAGAAGTACATCTGCCGCTGTCTGTACATTCTCCACGTGTCTGCCTGGGTTTCCTCTGGGTGCTCCAGTTTCCTCCCACTGTTCAAAATATACGGGAGCTGTAGGTTAATTGGGGGTCTGTGGTAAACCACTGTTTGTATATATTCATCTGTCTGGGCACACCTATTGGCTGGCTGTACCTCTGGCTCCTGGATAAAGGTGAATGTTCCACAGCCCCCTCCTCAGTGAAGGATGGTCGAGCAGCAGGGATGGGCCTTTGTTCTTTAGTGATTAAAAGCCAATCAGTTTGCTCAGCTTCAGTCTTTGAGTTACTGAGGGTAGTTGTGCAGCACGGGCTTGTGGTCAGAAGGCCTAAAATAAAGAAAAAGAAGTCCACCTGATGAAGGGCCCAGGCCCGAAATGTTGATTCCCTTTTACTCCCTGTGGATGCTGTGTGACTTGCTGAGTTTCTCCGGCATGTTTGTGCATTGCTTTTAAATGTAAGGATCCACATGGGTTTGAAATTCCTTTCAATTGTGTTGGGCCTGATGTAATGACAGATGGATCTTGGTCTAGGAGGTGGAATTTATCCTGCGCAGGGGAAATAAGAAATGGCAAGAGTCAAAATTCATCAATCAGGCATTGTTTATGACGCTGCACAGAAAAGTAATAAAGTATTAAAAATCTGCAGCAAAGCAAACTTAATAACCTATCAGCAATTCTTCACATGGGTGGTAATTATGAATTTATCAGATGTATTTTGGAGGAGAAGTTCAAAGACAGTTTCTTGAAACAATCGTCATGGAACCCTCAAGGAGATCAACTTTTCACACCTTTTGTGTTATTTTTCACAAGTCCGCATTTTGAAACAATCAAGCCAATGTTTTAATGAAATCGAGGAGTGTCAGCAACATATTAAACCACACAAGTGATTTCAGTCTGAACGTGTAGATTAAATGTAAGCTTGGTTTGATTAGATTCACTGCACGTTTTCTTCCTTTCATTGCTACGGCCCTTTACCAGAGGTGACGCAGAGCGGATCACAACGGTTATATCAAGACTGCCAGGAGACTTATCCAGACAGCTCAACCCTTCAGAAAGGTCATGGGTGAAATTCTTCAGAGAGGCGGATGAACATTGGGACATATGCGGGTCGTGGGTGACCTGCTTGAAGAATTTAAAATGATGAAGTTCAAAAGGGATGGCAAGAAGACTCTTACATTCTTAGGAATGTCCAAAACTATGGATAAGACAAACAAGTTAGTAATTGAATCACTTAAGGAATTTAGGAGACAGTTCCAAATGTGGAACTTGATACCACAGAATATGGATTTGCAGCAATGAATTGGAATCTTGTTAAATCACAGAGGATCAGAAAGATAAATGGATAGAGTGAGAGGACTTGTGGGGTGTCTGTCCAAGGGAGTGAATGGCCTGTTCCTGAGAATATAAATATCCCGCAGTAAAAACTAAACGATGACGGTTCTTTGCTGATTCCAGCATGGTCTTTGACACATGACATTCTTGGGCTTCTGCCCTGGTTTGCATCATGGAAAATTCCATTCCATCTGAACTTTAACCTTCCCCAACAGATATCTTCAAGAGTTAATTAAAATCCTACATTTCTGAAGTTCTGACGGTGTATTCTCTGTTATTTCTGAATGCATTACTGTGAATAACTAGTTGAGTTCAGAGTTGTGAGAGTACATTGGCAATTTTAGCATTTAAAGCTTTTTCTTGGCTGCCGAACACAGGTTCTAAGTGACCCAAGGTCACTCAATAATATTCCTCCCACCTTTTAGAATGGGCTGTATATGCTCATTTTCTTTCATGGGAATAGTTATCCCAACAAAGCTGATGAGTCTCCATGAATTACAGACATCTAGATAATTTTCACACGCTTTTCTCCATTCCTCCTCCACTCAGGTAAGTATTTTCCACATGCAACTTAACTCAAGGAAAGAAGTCAATAAGATTGAAAGAATGCAGAGAAGATTTTCAACAATGCTGCTGGGACTTGTGGAACTGAGTGACATGGAAAGGCTAAACTTTATTCCCTGGAACGTGGAGGAATGAGGGGAGATTTGATAGAGGTATATAAAATTATGTGGAGTATAGATAGTGTAAATGATAGCAGGCTTTTCCCACTGAGGTTGAGTGAGAAACAAACTGGATGAGATGGGTTAAGAATGAAACAGGAAACATTTAATTTAATTTTGAGATCGAGCACAGCAACAGGCCATTAAAGGGAACATTAGGGGGAGCTTCTTCACCCAGAGTGATGAGAGTGTGGAATGAGCTGCCAGTTGAATAGGCTTAATTTCTACATTAAAGAAAAATTTGGGCAAGTATGGATGGGAGGTATTTGGAGAGTTATGGTCCTTGTACAGTTCAATTGGATGAGGCAGAATAATTGGTAGATTAGATGGACTAAAGGGCTTATTTTCTGTACTGTAGTATTCTAGGACACATATAGATTGAGGAGCAAGAGAATGGGACTCTGTTTTGAATACTCTGCTTTACAAATGCACTAATGTTCTGAGGAGATGTTTGTCTCCACATCATATGCAGTGACTGTTCTTTTCCTGGATTCCTGAATCTTGAGTGTTTGTTTCTCCTTAACCTCCCCCTGAGGATGAGTTGTCCTTGCCTCACATTGACCTCCTGACCTTTTCAGGGATAAGCGTTTAGTATCTGAAAAAGCCATCGCCAGGTGAGACAGGTCTCTCCCGTGTGGAAGAAAAGGGGAGAGTTTACTACGCTCCATCAGGATTGCAACAAACTGGAGGAAGACATGTGAAAATGAGATTGATTGAAATGGGCACTCAGTGTGACTGTTTGTGTGATAATTGTGCCACGTCATGAAACTTCAGATCAGACATAGAGCAAATAGTGTCAATTAGTGGATTGTGAATTAGTTTGTTTAATCCCACTGAGGTGATGGTTCTTTGCTGAGGGCCGCGTCACCAGTCTGCAGGAAAGTAAATAATTCTTCATACTCAGTTTCTGTATTCCAGATACCCTGTGCCTTGCTCCCTCCTGACATTACAGCAAGGAATGTTCGGGAAACACAGACACTAGTCCAAGGGCAATTCCCTGACCGTGCGTGGGGACTGTGGCAGTAACTGTCACAGAAAGAAAACAATTCTGTAACGTCAGCGATCTGAAAGTGGTTGTCATCCCTGCTACTTAGTTTGGATTTATGCATTAATCAAGATTTGGGAGAAGTCTCTGCTATAGCACCCACTTCACCTTGGATGGTGATAGCAGACCTGAGACAACATTGTCTGGGAGGTGCAAGCAGGCTCCTGTTGTCAATCATTCATTTAGATCAAAAACTAACCTGACCAAGGTTATGAGCTCAGTCCCTTTGAGAGGAACAAAGTAAGTCAATAGTGGGAAAGCTGTGGTTGATATTTCAAAAGTCTTTTGATCTGGTGCACCTGGATTCAAGAATGCAGACTTGGGGATGGCATCAGGAGAGAACATGGATGGGTGTTCATACTGGAACAAGTTCATACTTGGAACAAGTGTTTCATAGGGATCAATTCTGCTCACTCTTTACATCTGCATTAACATTCGTGAACATTAATGTCACAAAATGCCTTGTACCGTAAAAATGGTTCTTCTCTTCTGTGAACAGACTAACAGGTTATCTCTAATATTTATACAGCTGTGTGAAGAGCACATTTTCCAGAGTAGAGGTTTACATGCAAAGGAAAATCAATTGACACCAAGTAAGGGCAGCGTGGTGACATGGTTTAAGGCTCACTCAGGAGCCTGATGGCTGGGGCAAAGAATCTGTTGGTGCAGGAGATACATAGCCAAAATGAATTTATGTGTGATCCCCCTTCGAATTCGAGCCTCCACGTAATTGCACGTCGCCAGGGCCACAAATAGACCAAATTCGTCCCTCAGAAAGCTATACCTTATGCTGCAAAAATTGCATAAGGTTAAACCAGAAATCCTTGAATTAAGTTTTAGATGCAGCATAGAGACAGGAACCTTTGTGCATTCAACGTGGTTGTGTGCCAAGGTAAGACCCTTCTGGGTAGAATTAGGGGACATTTTGAAAAAAATCATCAGGGTGGAGTATCTGTAAGATCCAGCCTTGTTCCTGCTGGGGGATATTATGGATGGGAGTCCGAGATTGTCCAAACACCAAACTCAATTTGTGGCGGTCGCCTTGGCGGTGGCCAGGAAATGCATAATGTTTACCTGGAAATCTGACTCTCAGCTAAGCACGGCAAGATGGAACATGGAGATGTAGAGCTGTGTTCCCTGGAGAAAATTACTTACAACTTAAGAGGGAGATGTGAAACATTCATGTTGCACCTGCAACACATTGAAACGCAGGTGTGATTAGCCTTCCCAGGTCCTTTCAGAATAGGAATACAGCAAATAACAGGATCACACAAGCCCTGATATATTGAAAATGAGGAGAAAATTTAGAAGTCATCCCCTTTTATTTCCCCTCATGTATTTGTATTGCCATTTTTTAATAATTGATTTTTATGCTTTTACTTGGGTTGAAGTGGGAGGGAGGGTGAAGGATGGAGGGGTGGGGGGAGGGTGAAGGAAAAAGAGAGGACTCAGCAAACAATGATCTGTAAAAGGGGAGGATTGTTCCCGCATAACAGCTGGCTAATACAAGTCTGTCAAACTATAAATGTATTTTTAAAAAAAATAATGTGTTGGTTCCTGCATTCATACACTTAAGCCTTCTTCCTGATGGAAATATGGAGAAGAGAGCATGTCCTTCAGTGTGTTGCGCAATTTGGGGTTGTACTCGCTGGAGTTTAGAAGATTGAGAGGGGATCTCATAGAGACATATAAAATTCTGGCAGGACTGGACAGAATGGATGCGGAAGGGATGTTCCCAATGGTGGGGGATTCCAGAACCTTGAATCTGTGGAATTCATTGCCACAGAGAGCAGTAGAGGTAGGTTCATGAATACATTTAAGAGGGAACTAGATATATTTCTTCAGTATAAGGGTTAAGGAAAGAAGGCGGGGACGGGGTACTGAACTTTAAGATCAGCCATGATCTCATTGAATGGCGGAGCAGGCTCGAAGGGTCGAATGACCTACTCCTGCTCCTATCTTCTATGTTTCTATTAAAGGTTACGGAGAGAAGGCGGGGACGGGGTACTGAACTTTAAGATCAGCCATGATCTCATTGAATGGCGGAGCAGGCTCAAAGGGCCGAATGACCTACTCCTGCTCCTATCTTCTATGTTTCTATGTCTGTCTCTCCCAAGCAGCGGAGATGTAGATATGCTCTGTGGAAGGGAACGAGGCTTGTGTTGCATTCTGTGCTGCATTTACCACCTTCTGTAGCTTCTTCCGATATTGAGTAGAGCAGCTCCTACCACACTCTGATGCATCCAGCATGTCTGCTCTCGATTGTGCACCTGTAGAAGTTGTTGAGGGATGGAGTGGGTGTGGGGGGGGGTGTGGGGGGGGGGGGGGGGAACTTGCCAAACTTCTAAAACACTAGCAGCAGCATTTGTGCTTTCTTGACCATCGTGCCAACTACTTGTCCCAGATCAGGTTATTGGAGAGATTCATTCTGATAACCTTGAACCTATCTACTTCCATCCCCACCACTGATGCCATCTACTGGGATCATTGTCAAAAGAGGGCGCGCAAAATCATCGAGGGCCCCTTCTGCCCCACATGTAGCATCTTTCAGATGCTCCCGTCAGGGAAGAGATACAGGGGTATCAGGGCCAGCACCTCCAGGCCGAGGAACAGCTTCTTCCCACAAGCAGTAAGAATGTTGAACAACCAAAAGGAACTGCTTGCACTCACTATCCGAGACTCTCTAATTGATTAAAAACTTTCTATTTATTTATTTATGTATGTATCTATTAATTTTTTTTTACTTACTATCTGTCTACTTATTTGTTTATTGATTTGTATGGATGGAATACTTGTCCTGCATATGTATTATCTGTTTGTATGTGTGTTATGCTTAGTTGTGTGTCTGCGGCTTTTGCACCGAGGACCGGAGAATACTGTTTTGATGGGTTGTACTTGTTCTATCAGATGACAATAAACTTGACTTCACTTCTGTCTTCAGTAACAATGATGTGGATAGAAATGTGGATTGAGGCCCCTCTCCTGACGTCAATGATCACCCCCTTATTGATATTAAGAGAGCAGCTGATAGAGGGAGGTTGATGCTAAAAAGTAGAAGTCTACTAACAGAGTGCATCTGAAATACCCTGGATGCTCACGTGCTGGAATCAGATCCAAAACAAATGAAATGTTGTGGGTGCTTTGCAGGTCAGGCAGGATCCATGGAGAGTGGACATTTTGGGTCAAAGCCTGGCTTCAGAACTGAGGAAATTCAGGAGTGGTGAGACTACATCTGGAGTACTATGTACTGTATTGGCCTCCTTATTTCAGGAAGGATGTAAGTTTACTGGCAACTGACCAGAGGTCTCTAGATTAATACTCAGAACAGTTAAGTTGCATGAAGGGCTAGGTTTGGATAAGCTATATCTACTGGAGCTAAGAAGGCAGAAAGAAGACTTGATTAAGCCGCATAAGACCCTGAAGTGACGACTGAAGGGGTGATTGTGAGGGGAAGGTTTCCTCTAATAGGAGAATCTAGAACCATTTAAAAAATAAGCTGTCATCCATTCAACACAGGGATGACATGTCAATCTTGATATTGGCACTTTCAGTTGAGATTCATGGGAATGGAGATAATATTTTCCTTGTGTCATTCATACCGTGATTCCATTGCCACACACAAAGCTCAACTCTCCCTGACTGACAGAAATTGAACCGATAATTTCCTGACCAGAACCATTAATTTTTCACCTACTGTCAAATAAGGGGCCAAGATCGCAGCAAGCCAGCAAGCAGACATGAATTAAAGTCTCTGGATGCTGGGAGTGAGACACGGCTCAGGGTGTTGAATGTACATCAATGGGTGTTGCATGAAAATAAACACTTGGAAAGTTCAATCAGGAATAGAAAGGAATCACATGACAGATACGGGCACTGGAATCGAAGAAGTCTCTTCAGGAATATGGAGGCTTAGGAAAGAATTTAAGAAAAATCATTTGAACTCCATAACCATTCCAGCACTAAGATCCACCATCTTCACCTTCATGATCGGTTTTAATTCTGGCTGTGCCTCAGAATTAAAGTTCTCAAAGCTGTCATTAAATCTTCCATGATTTTGTCTGATTTATTCCTGCTCTCCAGCCCCTTCAGCCTCTGGGGCATCTGCTTTCCTCCAAGCATCTTATTGGCTCATCCAATTCAAGCCCCCAAGCTTAGGATCTCCCTGTGAAGCCTGTACACGTACCGTTGATGTCACAGACTGTTGCAGCATAGAATCAGGGGATTTAGCCCACATCCCAAGTTGTCCACCTAAGCTTGCCCCACATCTTTCTGCTTGGCTAATATCCCTCTAACTCTTTCTCATGTACTTGCCTAAACTTATTTTAAGTACAGTAATTGTACCCACCTCTACCATCTCTACTGGCAGCTCATTCCACATGCACTCTGTGTGAACAGGTTGCCTTTCAGTTGCTTTTGAAGTCTTTCCCCTGTGTTGTGTTCAAGAATAGGTCCAACAAGTTCAAAGAAATCATGGTTGGTCACGTGTTATGAATAAACAATGATCTTTATGTTTCTTTCTTTGGCTTGGCTTTGCGGATGAAGATTTATAGAGGGGTATGTCCACGTCTGCTGCAGGCTCGTTGGTGACTGACAAGTCCAATGCAGGACAGTCAGGCACGGTTGCAACGGTTGCAAGGGAAAATTGGTTGGTTTATGTACACACAAAAAAAAGCACACACTGACAGACTAACATGCATGAAACACAGGAACAGCAGACCGGGAAATGAGGGGTTAACTTCTTCAGCACCCACCACCCAAAGATACAACACACTAACAACAGTAACAAAAAATGGGTACATACACATAAATCTGTCTCCAGTGTAGCCCCTGTTTGGGATCCACGATTGGCCCATTGCTGTTGGCTCTTCAGAGCTGCCTGCAAGCTGGATATCAGCAATGGTCACAACTATCAAGTACATATCGATATAAACCTGGTTTCCTGCATCGACCATGGCTCGGGATCCAGGACCGGCCCATTGCATTTGGCCCTCCAGAACTGCCTGCAGCCTAGGTTTCAGGTATGGTGTTAAGCCAGCAGAAAACAAAAAGAGAGAGGTAGAGAGACTACACATGCTGCTTTTTCAATGCAGGGCCCATCTACAAGATCATTGAGGAACACATAGGCAGATCTAACCATTAATTGGCAGGTGGAGGACCAATCACATGTCATCTGCAGGGCCAATCACTCATCAACCTCACATGTGGGCAGGTCTAACCCTTGATTGGCAGGTGAGGTGACTTCTGACCAGACTCTAGCCAGAGAGGTCACATGACCCTCCAGAATCCACACTACACCCTGTCCTCTTAAAACCTTTCCTCTCCAAATTTAGACTCATGCATCCAGGGAAAAAGTCCCTACTTGTCCCCTCATGATCTAGTATACATTTATGTCTGAATTGAAGGAAAACATTATTGGCTGCTGCACTGATAAGACAAAGAATAATGTGAAACCATGGTCCTCACAGCTTGGAGAAAGAGTGATTCAGACAATGTTGCAGGAAACCATGTATGTGCTAACACACGGCATTATGTGTGGATTTCAGGATGGGTTAAAATTGCAGGATCATTTGAACATACATGTGATCCTGGTTCAAATTGAGAAAGATAGAATTTGGAGCCAGAGACACTGGTGAAAGAAAGAGGTGCAGCTATGGAAGTGAACACACTGGAAGACCAGAAAGGAAAGAGAGATTAGGAAAGGTGAACAAGGTTCACAGACAAACAAAAAGACAATTGGAGCAAGGAGAATAAATTCAGGGTGATGCACGATCAATTGCACAAAGACTGAAGTTGCCAAAACTGGCTTTTATTTGCAAGAGATGGACAGCATCCCTGTGTTAGTCACTCACACTGACCCAGGCTCGAACTGGGGGCAGGCTTGTGGTAGGACAGCATTTATGGGGAAGAAATGGGGAAGGGGGTCATGAGCTGGCTCATGAGAGCTGGGTCAACCAGGAAAGGTCATGTACTTTACATGTGATGAAATATGTACAATAGTGGTATCACAACATAAGGAACTTTGCTGGAAGACAAAAGGCAGTGAATTCAAATGGAACAGAACCGAGGCTTTCTTTTTCCACAGAAACTGTTGTATGTTTCCAATAACTGCAATTTTTAAAACATTTGGCTCTCTGTATATCTCTTTTTCTTAATTATAATGATAACCTTCTAAACCTACCTCAGTGACCAACATTTCAGTCTGCCTCAATAACTTAATCAAAGGCTTGGTGCCAATACATGCACTAGTCCAGTGGTTCTCAATCTTTTTCTTCCCACTCACATCCCACTTTAAGTAATCCCTATACCATTGGTGCTCTGTGATTAGTAAGGAATTGCTTAAGGTGGTACGTGAGTGAAAAGGGAAGGTCACTACTCTAAACCCAATTGTTACTGAAATATTTTACTTGAGAAAAATTGACATTGGACCATTTCCTTTGGAGTTCTGAAACTGTGCACATAACGAGTCAATTAGGGACGATTAAAACAGTAGTTTTCAAACATTTTTCTTCCCACCCACATACCACCTTAAGCAATCCCTTACTAATAGCAGAGCACCGATGGTATAGGGAACACTTATATTGGTATGTGAGTGGAAAGAAAAAGGTTGCAAACCATTGCATTAGTATCTTGCAACAATTTTGCTTCATTAAAGAGGTGTTATAAGAATGGAGTAATGCAGTTGACTTGCTTATTGAACAATGTTTATCAGTCTCTAGTTTGAAAGCTCCCATTGACTACAGACATTTTTGTGCAGGGTTTCACATTTCCACTGCACTTTGATGAAAGAGTTTTGTAATTTTGTACATCGACGACTAGTCACGGGGGGAATGAATGCTAGATGTTCCACTGGAATTTAGTCATTGCAAGACCACAGCTGTGGATACATGCACTGAATCATTCTTACCACTTGTAGAATCCCAGGGCCATGCTTCACGTTTAAGGAAAAGTAGAAAGTTGCTGTTTGATTTCAATATCCTCCCATTCTTTCCCAAACTTAAGGCAAAAGAGAGTTTAAATTTTAAATTTAAATTTAATTTAGACATACAGCTCAGTTACAGGCCCTTCCGAAACCCCCGTATGTTTTGAAGGATTATTTTGATTAAGGAATATATGGTCAGCATACATCAAGTGCTGTAGGGCCTGAACTGCACTGTAGAGCTCTATGTTCCATGTTCTAAACCAGAGTACCTGGGGGAAACCCACATAGACATGGGGAGAATATACAAACTCCTCACAGAGAGCACAGGATTTGAACCTAGGTCACTTGCACGGTAATAGTGTTGTGCTAACCGCTACACTAACCATGCCGTCCAAATGAATTTTTAAATTTTTCTATTATTCTACATTGCAGAACATATTCCTACTCAGATGGTGTAAAACACATTGCATTTAATTGATTGTAAAACGTGTGAAGATTCTCAGTAAATTTCACCATCCTGTGCTTTACGATCAAGTGCCCAGTCCCTTTATACTTCAATCATCCAATACTCAACACCACACTGAAAGGACTGGATAGAGTGACTGTGGAGAGGATGTTTACCATGATGGGGGAGTCCGGGACCAGAGCCTCAGAATGCAAAAATGTCCCATTAGAATAGAGACGAGGTGGACCAAGTGGGTGGTGAATCTATGGAATTTGTTGTTGGAGAAGGCTGTGGAGACCATGTCATTTGGTATATTTAAGACAGAGGAAGATAGATGCTCGATTAGGAAGGGAATCAATTGAGATGTAGAGTGCTGTAACAGGTCCTTCCGGGCCCACAAGGCCATGCCCCCAATACACCAATTAACCTATGAACCCCATAAGTTCCTGAAAGGTGGGAACAGACACAGGGAGAACGTACAAACTCCTTACAGACAGTGCCAGTGTTGCACTAACTGCTAGGCTCACTATGCTGGTTACAGGGAAAAGGAAAGAGAATGAAGTTGAAATAGATAGTAAATCCAGCCATGTGGATGAGCAGGCTCAATGGGATGAATGGCCTAATTATTCTCTCCTGTCTTGTGGTCTAACCACTGCATTGCACTGGCATCCAATCCCTCCCCACCCTTACTTCAGGTCCTCCAGTGGTTCAGTCAACATGCTCTTGAGACCCTAGTGCTCCAGCAACACTCCACTACCCACCTGCCTTCCACCTATGCTATTCTACACATTCCTCATTTTCATATAACCATATAACAATTATAGTACGGAGACAGGTAATCTCGGCCCCTCTAGTCCGCACCAATTTAAGTGAACTCCACGAGTCCTACCTACCCGCTCCCTGCCCATAACCTTCCAATCCCCTCACATCCATGTACTCATCCAACTTTCTCATAAACAACAAAATTAACCCTGCTGCAACCACCTCTTCTGGAAGGTCATTCCACTCCACCTCCACTCTCTGAATGAAGAAGCTTCCTCTTAAGTTACCTCTAAATTTTGCCCCCAACTCTTAACTTATGACCCCCTGTTCCAATCTCACCTACCCTCAAGGGGAAGAGCCTATTCACATCTACTCTTCCTGATCCCTCATAATTTTAAATTCCTCTATCAAATCCCTCCTCAACCTTCTATGCTCCAATGAATAAAGACCCAGTTTGCTCAGTCTTTCTTTGCATTCCAGATACCGCAATCCAGGCAACATTTTAGTAAATCTTCTCTGCACCCTCTCTACCTTATTGATATCCTTCCAATATTTTGAAGACCACAATTGCACACACTATTCCAAACTTGGCCTCACCAATTCCTTGAATAGTCTCAACATCACCTCCCAGCTCCTATATTCTATGTTTTGATTTATAAAGGTCAGCTTACCAAAAGCCTTCTTCACCACCCTATCTACATGAGAATCCATTTGTGTCCTTTCATGAACTGCCTAATTCTCTTTGGAGTTCCCATAGCCTTTCTTTTAGACTGCCGTCAAAATAATGCAACCTCATTGATAGCAAACAGCAGTGTTCCTGGACTTTAAATTTAAACTTAGACACGCAGCTGGGGAACAGGCCATTTCGACCCATGAACCCATGCCGCCCAATTTACTCCCAATTAACGTACAACCCCAGTACGTTTTGAAGGGTGGGAGGAAACTGGAGCACCTCAAGGAAACCCACGCAGGCACGGGGAGAATGTACAAACTCATTACAGACAGCGTGGGATTTGAACCCTGGACGCTGGTGGTGTAACAAAGTTGTGCTAACCGCTACACTAACCGTGCCACCCACCAATGCACCCCTGCTCATCCAGCCCTCACACTGCAATCTGTTTCTCCTCATTCACTCTCTCAAAACCACTCATCATTTTGAATATTTCTTTCAAACGGCCTCTTAACCTTAATCATCCTTGTCTGTATTCTCCCTGTAACTCAAGCTCACACTGGCATTCCTCATTTTTCTCAGCCAAGTTTTTCAAATGTTTCTGCATTATATTTCATGTGCCACTGCCTGCTAGCTGGGCTGTGCGGACACTTCTCAACTGACTGACATGATTTCCTTCACTTCAGACCATTACACCATCTTCAGACTTTGACATTGTGTTTACACCATGTGTGTGCAAGCTCTGATAAATTTATAGAAAGTATAGTTCTAATTATATTCTTCCAAAATGCACAAGATATGTTCATGCTCTCTGCCCCTGAACCAATTCTGTATCTACATTTTCCCTTTAATTCTTTCTCTTTGTTTTGTAAACTAGGCTCAATCCTTCCCTGTCCTTTTCCAGAACAATTTTAAACTGTGGATATTCCGATCACTGCAACAATTGTTCTCCTCATCCAATGTGTTCACTATACTTTCTTCAGCTCCAGAAGTAAATGCAGATATCTATCTATCATCTTATCTTATCTCTATCTATCCATTAATCCATCCATCTCTCTCGAACTGTCTATCAACCTATCTATCTCTATCTATCCATCAATCCATCCATCCATCTATATCTATGTCTATCTATCCATCCATCTATATATATCAAACTATCTTCCTCTATCTATCTATCAATCCATCCATCCATCTATCTATTTATCCATCCATCTATCATATCTATCTATCTACCTACCTATCTATCTATCCATCCATCCCACTATATCTATCTCTCTATCTATATATCTATCTACCTTCCAATTTATCTACCTAGCTATCTAATTAATTCATTAATTTTTAGATACAACGCAGTAATAAGCCTCTCTGGCCCATGAGTTTACACCGCCAAAATTCACTAACACCATATGTCTTTGGAATGAAGGAGGAAACCAGAGCATCCTGAGGGAGTCCACATGGACACAAGGAGAACGCTAAAACTCCTTATAGACAACATCAGATTTGAACCCCGGTCAATGGCGCTGTAACAGCATTGCGCTAATCATAACACTGTCAGTGCCGTCAATTCTCTTGTACATATTTTGTGAATTACTCTTGCTACTCCCTTAGCATTTAGAAGGGAAATCGAGGTCCCAACGATCACCACTCAATAGTTAAAGAAGCGAGATGTGCAGCACAGAAACAAATTTTTGTATCTTTGTCCAGTGAACATGCTGAGACTTTTTGCTCAGAGTCGAGGAATGGGAAGTAGAGGAAGTCGGGTTAAGGTAAGGGGGAAGAGATTTAACAGTAAGTTGGGGGTGGGGGGGGAATGGGGGAGCCACTTGTTTTTACCAAGTGGGCAGTGGGTGTGTGTAACAGGCTGCCGGAGGAGATGGTTGAGACAGGTACTATAGCAAAGTTGAAGAAACATTTGGACAGATACATGGATAGGATGTATTGGAGTCATTTCGCTGCACATTGATGGTTAAGAATCTAATAGGATGGCATAGTTAGCATAGCGGTTAGCGCAACGCTATTCCAGTGCCAGCAAACTGGCTTTGAATCCGCCGCTGCATAGAAGGAGTTTGCATGTTCTCCCTGTGTCTGCGTGGGTTTCCTCCAGGACTCCAGTTTCCTCCCACATTCTAAAGATGGATGGGGTTAGTCGATTAACTGGTCGCACTGGGGTATTTGGGCGGTGCGGCTTGTGTGCCAGAAGAGCCAGTTACGTGATATATCTATCTAAATCTAATAAGTAATTCTTGCCACAGGACAGAGCAAATGTCAATTAGAACTTTTTTTCTAACGTATTTATAGATAGGACGCAGCATACAAGGTAGAATGTTAAATTTTGTTTTTGAATACATTTTTGCGACAACCAGGGCGGAACGGTTTGTGTAGCTGTTATTACAGTGCCAAAGACCTGGGTTCAGACAGAGTGCCATCTATAAAGAGTTTCTTCATTCTCCCTGTGTCTGCGTGGGCTTCCTCTGGGTGCTCGGGTTTCCTCTCACCCTTCAAAACGTTCAAGAGTTGCAGGTTAATTGAGGTATTTGGGCAGCAAAAGTGCCTGTTACCGTGCTGTATGTCTAAACTTAAAAGAAACAAAGGCCTTCATTGAATTAAAGTTGTTGTGGGAGAGCCCCACGTCAGCTCCATCTGCATGGCTGCCATCAACTCCTGTTGACTGACCAGAAGAGTGTTGGATCAGCTCACAAACCCAAGCAGAAGTGCAGTGGGCTTAATATCAGAGCCAGGTTGTTGAGAGACAGGGTCACACCTCAGGCCCGTGTATTCTGGCAATGTGTTCGCCCAGACAGGATTCACTGCAAGTACAACTGGCCGTGAGATGCTTTGAAGTTTACATTCAGGTTTATTGCCATCCGATTGTACATGTACACATACAACCTGACAAAACAGCATTCCGCTGGACCATAGTGGACACAAACAGTACATCCGACAGAAAAACAACAATCCAAAATAAATACGTATAAATATAATGTATGGGTTTCCAGAGTTGTTCAAGAGTCTCTCCAGCTGTGGGGAGATGCTGTTTCACAGCCAGCGAGTCTTGGTTTTCGTGTTCCTTAAATCTCCCTTGAAGGTAGTATCTCAAAGATGCTGTGGGCTGGATGGTGAGGTTCTCAATGATTTTCGATCAAGTACTGTACTCTAATACAGATTAAAATGTATGATTATCAAAAATATATGAGTTCAATTACTTTTTTTAATTTTAAAAAAACATTTCCAAATGAATACATTATGTGTTAAGGAGATTGCTGTCATGCCATGAAAAACGTACCTTCTCCAATACAATTTGGATGTTTTCTGTAGACATCAGGGAATTGAAGTGAAGTTTAGTGGTGGTGGGGGGGGGGGGGGGGTGGAAATGGCAATAATTGTGAAGAGATAAAGTGTAACCTTTCATGAACAGCTTTATGCCGACAAGCAGTGTCAAGATTCTAGCGACTGCTGGGATGGAATGAGTGGTGTAGGAGTGGGAAGGTGGGGGTGGTGTTGGAACAGAGAGCAGACGAACCACTACTGACTGGGTTGCATGTTCTCAGTGTGAGGGAAAGGTTTCTCATCGAGAATTTGGCTTGTTCTGAGCTTGTATGCTGCTCAAACATCTGGTTCCCATCAGTGCTGCCAGATGCAGGGTCACTCTCTTACTTTTTTGCAGACTGGATGTGAGGAACCTCACTGTAGTGAAGTTCCCAGTAAATCACCCGCAACAGAATGCTGCCATCACTGCAGGAGGCTCATTTTTCACAGGGAAGAAATATTTTGCTTTTAAAAAAAGAGCTGCTCATGTTGTCTTTCAGAAATGCTTCACTCAGCATTAACTAGTACCCTTCCACTGAACAAAGTGACTAGTGTTAACTAACAGAAGTGTTTTTTTTCTCTTGTATTCTCCTCATCAAGGGTGAGAACCTTGAAATGAAAGTAGACAAATCAAGACCAAACACATGTTTATATTCAGAAGAAACCCTTCTGCAAGCTTGGCCCAGGTTAAATATATTTTTAGGATGAATTTGGGTTTGCACGGATCAATTTTGTTTTAGAGAGATGGGCTTAAAGGAGGCTTAAAAAAGAATTGGCACACACCTGGAGGGACTGGTATGCCTGCTGAATCTGTGTGTACAGTATTCTGAGCAAGGGCTGACTGTACTCAGTGTGCAACACACCGATAAAATCACCAATCACTTCCTTCCATTATTCTCCACTCACATCCCTTTTCCCTCCCAACTCATTTCCTCTCCTGCCCACTACTCGAAAAGAAAACACCGTCACCTACAAGGTCACACTCTGCTCCTCCAGTCATGCCTTATGTCTCACTGCTGAGACATTCCTACACCAATCTGTTCTGTTCCATCCTTGCCCCCACCCCCTTATGAAACGTAGCCCACATTAAAATGACTACATTCCCCCACTGTTACGGTGTTCATCTCCAGTGCCTGCGCTAAGACCTGCAAATAAACATTAAGGGTGGACAGCTGATGTATCTAAGTACTGCCTGATCTTGCTGAGACCTTGACTACCAAGAATGACCGGAACTCTACAATCATCTTTGTATAAAAATACTTTGATGAAGGGCTCAGACCCGAAACATTGTTTACATATCTTTGCAAAGAACACTGCATGATCGCTGAGTTTCCCAGAACTTTTGAGTACTGACCCACAATCGTCCTGTGCATTATCCAGCCTCTCATCTCCATTATAATCTATCTTCATTGTTTGCTCTCTCCTTTCTTCCGCCCTCAACTCTAATCAATCTGCAACCCTTGAAGTTGATTATCATTAAAGTTTCTGCCATCTTGTTGCTTACTGAGCCAAACTCCTTCAAATCACTGGTTCTGGCCCAAAATATCAACTCTATTGCTCTCCATGGATAGATAGTGTGTGACGTGCTGAGTCCTCCTGCACTTTTGGATATTTCCCTTAGTGCCAGTCCCCTCCCTTCCTTCACTTCAGCCTCACACTCAAATCCTTCCTAAGTTTCGCTTTCTCATCCCACGGAGGGCTCCCTAATTTTATTTAAGCAAGATACAGCTTGTTAGCAGGTCCTTCTGGACTGAGCCTGCACTGCCTAAATACACCCATGAGATCAATGAACCTACTAAACCCTGTGCCCCTTTGGAACGTGGGAAGAAAGTGGAGCACCTGAAGGAAGCCCATTCTGTCAAGGAGAGGACGTACAAAGTCCTGACAGCACTGAAGGCTTCGAAACCGGGGTTACTGGCACTGCAATACTGTTGCAGTAACTGTGCTGCCCTAACCTCCGTCATGATCATTTTTAATTTCAAAAATAAGCTTGATGCACTATAAATCAAAGGAAAACATAGTGTAATGACTCTGTGCATTCTTAGTGTTCCTCATTCTCCGACTAATGAATGAGAAGAGGTCAAGGAAGTTGCATGCCAGATCATATATTTTGGTCAATTTCTGGCCGAATGGGTCCTGCTGCCTGTCCCCAATCCTGTGGTCACTTGCCATCATCTTCCTGCAGTTAAGACCACAATATTAGACTATCACTCTTTACCTTGACAATAGCACCCAATGTTCCAAAGTCGCTGATTCCAATGCCACTTTCCTGGTCTATACCCATAAGAACAGACAACAGTGGAAACACTCAGCAGGTCAGGCATCTTCTGTGGAAAGCAAAACAGAGTTAATGCTTCAGAAAACCCATGAAGAACCATTACCTGGTTCTCTCTCCACAGATGCTGCCTGACCTGCTGAGTGCTCCCAGCACTTTCTGTTTTCATTTCAGATTTCCAGCATTTTTTATTCCCACTCCCCAGACCTGCTTCCATGTTCTTGGAAACTCAACAATTCCCTCAGTCAGTCTCTCCTACTCCCCACCATCCTTTCTCTGAACAAGGCTGGTCTCGAGTTCCACCAAGCTGGTCTTTGATTCTCAATTCATTAATCCATTGGATATTACTGCAGAAACAGGCCCTTCATCCCTTCTAGTCTGGGCCAAACTATGACTCTGCCCTAGTCCAACTGATCTACACCTAGACCATATCCCTCCCATCCAAAATTTTTAAAATTAATTTTTTTTGGACTTACAGCACGGTAACAGGGTCTTTCGGCCCACAAGCCTGTGCCACCCAATTAACCTACAACCCCAAAACATTTTTGAACAGTGGGAGGAAACTAAACACCCAGAGGAAACCCACACTGACAGTGGGAGAATGTACAAACTCCTTCTAGACAGTGTTGGATTCGAACCCTGATCACTGGCCCTGTAACAGGGTCGAACTAACCGCTATGCTATCTGTGCCTCCCCTTTATTAAATGTTAAAATTCAGCCCAAATTCACAACTTTAGTTGGCAGCTCATTCCACACTCTCACTACTCTTCCCCCCATGTTCCCCTTAAATATTTCCCCTTTCATCCTTGACTCAGGTCCTGATGGAAAAAGAATACTCTATCTATTTTGTAGACCTCTATCAAATCTCCCCCTCATTCTTCTATGCTCCAGGGAATAAAATCCTAACCAGTTTAACCTTTTCCTGTACCTCAGTTCTCCAATTCCTGGTAACATCCTAGTAAATCTCTGCACTCTTTTGGTCTTATAGATCTCTTTCCTGTAGTTAGTTGACCAATACTCCAAACTTGACGTCATCAATGTCTCACACAACTTTACCATGACATCCCAATTCTTATAATTTGATTTTTGAAGGCCAATGTGCCAAAAGCTCTCTATATGACCCCATTGCTTTCTGAGTTTGCTGTTGTGGATGACAGGGTTCCTTCCACACAGAAACTCTGAGAGAAATCCAAGTTATTTCATTATTTATTCCCCAACCAGAAGCTTTCTGGAGCAAGGAGAAAACAATATAGTGCCTTCACTAGTGAGCTCAGAGTGATTTAAGGCAGTTCCTCAGACAGTCTGTGTTTATAATTATGATCTCTGTAGGAAAATAGTGCTCTGTGTGAGAAAAAGACGGGGAATCTGTACTGTGCCAGTAACATTAGTCCTGACAGTTCCCAAATCCAATGTTAGTTCTCTGGTTTCCTTATCAACAGTTGCCTTATTCCAGATCTTTAGAATTGAGCATTGTGCCACCGCCTCTCGGACAGGTCAGAGAACTCCTTCAATTCAGTCCAACTCAGCGCTGAACTCTGAGCCTCCTCTGTAGGTTGAGTCTGCCCTTCCACTCGTCATTTCCATGTTCCAAACTCTGAAGGACCTTGTGTCTACCGGATACTAAAGCTGTATTTGGCCTCGGGAAATCACCAAAAAAGAGGGCATGAGACAAGGGAGAAGCAAATCCTATGAGATTAACAGCATAAGCAAATCAGGAGAGAATATGTCCCTTTCAGGATAAATGTAATTGTTACTATACTCTTCTTTGAATTCCATGACTTTCTCCAAAAAATAAATATTAATTGAAGACCTCACCCACCATCTCCTTTGGCTCCTCACAGTTGATCTTTATGGGGATCCATTCTCTCCCGAGTTACTCCTCTGCTCTGAGTATACATGGACACATGGGATTTTCCTTTACCGTATGTACCATATCCCATTTTTGCCTCCTGATTCCTCACTCAGGTATACTCCTGCATCCATTACTCACCTCGAGGGGTTGACAGCCCAGCTCCTTATTCCTGGCATGTGTCCAGAAACAGGCTTCTGAGGAAGCACTGAGGCAGGTACAATTACAATGTTTAGAAGGCCTTTGGACAGGTTATATGGATAGGATAGATTTACCAAGTATAGGATCGATGGACCAAACACAGGTAAATGAGACAAGCTTCATGGGACAACCATATTAATTTTAAATTCAGACATACAGCATGGTAACAGGCCATTTCGGCCCACGAGTGTGTGCTGCCAAATTTACACCCAATTAACCTAAAGCCCCCAGTATGTTTCCAAAGGTTGGAGGAAATTTGAGCTCCGGGGAAAACCACCACAGACACAGGGAGAACTTACAAACTCCTTACAGGCCGCGTGGGATTTGAACCCGAATCCCGATCCCTGGCAGTGTAAAGGTGCTGCACTAACCACTACACCAACTGTACCACCCTATTTATGAAGGGTCTAGATAGAGAGAATGTAAGCAGGCTTTTCCACTGAGGTTAGGCAGGACAAGAATTTGTGGACATGGGTTCAGGGTGAAAGTTGAAATGTTTAGGGGGAACTTCTTCACTGAGTGAGTGGTGAAAGTGAGCAATGAGTTCCCAGATGAAGTCATGATTCTGATATTGAAGAAAAATTTGGACAGGTACATAGATGGGAGAGGTATGGAGTGTTATGGTCTGGGTACAGGTCAGTGGAACTAGGTAGAATAATAGGTCTGTACAGATTAGATGGGTGGAAGGGCCTATTTCTGTGCTATAGTGTGTTTCTTGGTCAGCATAGACACGTTGGACAGAAGGGCCTGTATAACTGAATGCCACCAGTGACGTGAGGCCAAAGTAGTTTGTAACCTGCGAAGCCTGAAGCCTTGGCTTCAGGCATGGATTTCAGTGGGATGTGGAGTTAGTTCCTGCCTGTTTAGACTGGGCTTTATCTCTGGGCTCAGTCTCCACTTTTCAGAACATACTTTTGCTGATAATTGGCTCAGATGTTCATCACGGGACTGAAGAGAGAAAACGATTTGGGTTCTGCTTCAAAGCAGAGGGAAAACCGAACACTTTCTCACTAAACCAGACTTTTCTCTGACTATTTGATAGCTTTGACCCCATGACCCCTGTGAATGGGTAGAACAATTGGCCATTCCTCTTTAGTTTTAATTAGGCAACATCTGTTTCCTGTTTTAATTTGCTGAACATGTAGTAAACACTTGATCATTAGTTTTGACTTTCTGTGGCAATCTGCCTGGGGATGATAAGGGTACAGCTGATTTCAACTTCCGTTGCCAGCTCACAGCAGAAGCTCAGTAATCCATTTAATTAACCCTAGAAGATGACAAATGCATCCCAGGTCTGTCCCCTGATCATCTTATCAGTGTATAGCAAAGGCTCAAACACACGCGGGATGTCTATTTACTCTTGACGCTAAATCTTGCTTCCCCTTACTGGACTATCGCTGGAACCATTGTTTCAAACCCACAAAGCCCAGTGCAGCTTGCATGAACAATCACTGTACAAATCAATTTTGGGAAATTACATGATCCAAGCTCAAAATCCAACACCAGTAACACGGTTTGCTGTGATTAATCCTTTGAGACCCAATTGGACTCACATCACTAATGTTAATTCACACCTGATGTTTCAAGTGACTTAGGTATAAAGTTGCCATTAATCAGCCTAGAATTTCCCTTCTAACCCAGCACATATCCACACACCCCGCTCCCCTCCCACCCATCAGAACCAGCGCCATTTTGTCCACTGAGGTTCACTGAGGCTCAATGCAATCTCACACCTCACTGCAACTCAGAAACACCATGTGCAGTGGGGGAGAATGGCATTACATTGTTGGCGAGTAGATATGCACAGAAAGATCTCACAAAAAAACCACAGGTGAAAGGTTGGATGAACCATAGAACCATAGCATAGAAAACAGGCCATTCGGACCTTCTAGTCTGTGCTGACCATCATTCTGCTTGTCCCACTGACCTGGTCCCATTCCGTAACCCTCCAGATCCCTACACCTGAATTCACCACATCAGATGGCAGCTCATTCCACACTCCCACCACTCTCTGAGTGAAGAATTTCCCTCTAATGTTCCCCCTAAACCTTTCCCCCTTCAGCTTAAAACTATGACCTTTCATATTAATCTTCCCCAATCTAAGTGGAAAAAGCTTTCTGCACTTTTTCACTCTTACTGATATCCTTCCTGCAGTTAGTGACCAGAACTGCACACAATGTTCCAAATTTGGCCTCACCGATGTCTTAAACAGCTTCAACATAACATCCCAGCTCCTTTACTCAATACTTCGATTTATGAAGACTAAGATGCCAAAAGCTTTCTTTACAACCCTGTCCACCTGCGACTTTACCTTCAGGAAATTATGTATCTGTATTCCCAGATCCCTATGTTCCTCTGCACTCCTCAGTGCCTTTTCATTTATTGTGTACATCCTATCTTGGTTTGCCCTTCTAAAATGTGTCACATCACACTTGTCTGCATCAAACTCATAAACCATTAAATTCATTAACCTTGTACATGAACTGGTTTAGTGCTTTCAGAGAGGAAGGAAGGTGAACACAAGGAGAGGGCTTAACTCAGACCGTCCCTGTCTAGATGATACAATCACGAGGAAAGCTTGCAGCGGCTATACTTTGTGAGGTGTCTGGGAAGATTCGGTATGTCACTGAAGACACTTGAAAACTTCTGCAGGTGTACCACGGAGAGCATTCTGGCTGATTGCATCTCAGGAAAAGAATAAATCTAGAGGGTTGTTAACTCAGCCTGCGATATCACAGGCACCAGACTTCACTCCATCAAGGACATCTACATGAGGCAGTGTCTTAAAAAAGCAGCCTCTATCTTCAAAGTCCTTGACCACCCAGGCCATGCCTTCTTCACTCTGCTACGATTGGGGAAAAGGTACAGGAGCCTAAAGACGCTGCCATCAGATTCCTGAATAATCAATGAATCAAAGACACTGCCTTACTTATCATGCATTATTATTGTTGTAAGATGGTTATAATATGAATGTTTATATTATTATCTTGCTGCAAAACACTGAATTTCATGACTTGTTCATGACAATAAATCCTGATTCTAATTCTGATTGGAAAAGAAATATTTCAGATTCAGATTTCAGATTTATTGTCAAAGTACATACATGACATCATATACAACCCTGAGATTCCTCTTCCAGCGGGCAAGGCAGAATTACTACTAATTAGTAGTGCAAAAAAAAGTACTTGACATACACATGTAAACAAATAAATGTAAACAAACTGACCGCAATGTAGAGAAAAGAAAGAAATCAATAAAGTGCACAAATAAGAGTCCTTAAACGAGTCCCTGATTGAGTTTGTCATTGAGGGGTCTGATGGTGGAGGGGTGCAGCCATTCCTGAACCTGGTGGTGCGAGCCTTGTGGCACCTCTTCCTCTTTCCTGATGGCTGCAACGAGAACAGAGCATGCGCTGGGTGGTGTGGATCCTTGATGATTGTTGCTGCTCTCTGACAGCAGCGTTCCCTGTAGATGTTCTCGATGGTGGGGAGGGTTTTTCCTGTGATGTCCTGGGCTGTGTCCACTACCTTTTGCAGGACTTTCCACTTAGGGATATTGATGTCCCCATACCAGACCGTGATGCAGTTGGCCAGCACACTTTCCACCTCATCTCTGTAAAATTTGCCAGGGTTTCTGGTGTCATACCAAACCTCTGCAAACTCCTGAGGAAGTAAAGGTGCTGAGGTGCTTTCTTCATGTTGTCATTGGTGTGTTGGGTCCAAGAAAGAACCTCCAAGATAGTGACTCCCAAGAATTTAAATTGATCACCCTCTCCACCTCTGATTCCCTTATGATCACTGGATTGTACACCTCTGGTTCTTCCTTTATGAAGTCAACAATTAGTTCCTTGGTTTTATTTCTGCAAGGGTCCCAGTCCAGGGCAGACGATAGGCAGAACTTTGATGAAACAGTTCTATGGGATGCACAGAAATAATTCAAAAGGTCTTTTTGGTTTATATTTGTGAAACAGGTTTGGTTGAATGCAGTTCTACTCTGTTAGTTGCACAATGTGAGCCCAGATTACTGATTGAATTTCATTTCTTGCTTGGAGGTGGGTCCCTTTCTAAAGTGGTTACAACATCTGTGAGGAGGCCACAGGTGCCTCTCTGATGCAATTTAGTTGCCACCGGGTGAACTTGAAGGGTGGGCGGAAACCAAAGCACCGAGAGGAAACCCGTGCAGACTTGGAGAGAAGGTACAAAAAAACTCTTCACAGACAATGTCAGATTTGAACCAGGGTCCCTGTGCTATAAAAGTGTTGTGCTAACCATTCCACTAACCATACCAACCGACTCTTTAGTGAGCTTCAGGAGGCTTTCCACACACACATTTTCTGCTTGGCTTCCTTACTCTTAAGTACTGAAAAGTTTTTTGGAAATTAAAGGTGCTACAATGAATTCTTTAATAATAATAATTGCAATATTTTTGACTGGGAGTGAGTTTGAAACCTCATTCTAGTTCAGGAATAGTAACTTTGTCAGTGACGTTGGATCTGACAACCAAATGAGCTGTTTATTTTTATTCATGTATAAACGATGGCTCTGACAGTGATGTTGAAAAGGAACGGGAATGGCTGAGCTCTCGACACACCTCTCTGGCTGATGCAGTTGTTCCTCTCATTGTTGTCTGTCGGACTGTGCTTGAACTGATGGTCCAACCCACCTCTGTAACAATAGTCAGTACATTTAGAAGGAGTTAACTTAAAGCAGAGGATTTTACAACATCCTGACGTGGATTTTTTCCTTTATTAAAATGGGCAGTACATTTGGTGTAGTGGTTAGTACAATGCCTTTACAGCGCCAGTGATCAGGACCGGGGTTTGAATCTCCCGATGTCTGTAAGGAGTTTGTATGTTCTCCCCATGTCTGCATGGGTTTTCCCCGGGGGCTCTGGTTTCCTTCCACTGTTCAAAATGTACTGGGGGTGTAGGTTAATTGGGCAGCACGGAGTCATGGGCTGAAATAGCCTGTTACCATGTTGTATGTCTAAATTTAAATTATAAATTTAAAATTTAAATTTCAAAATAAAACCTTTTTAAAGTAATTGGAATTAAGTCCATTTAACTTATATGGAGCATAATATAATTGATGAAGAAAATTATATTGAACTATTCGATATATTGGCTTGGCTTGGCTTCGTGGACGAAGATTTATGGAGGGGGTAAAAGTCCACGTCAGCTGCAGGCTCGTTTGTGGCTGACAAGTCCGATGTGGAACAGGCAGACACGTTTGCAGCGGCTGCAGGGGAAAATTGGTTGGTTGGGGTTGGGTGTTGGGTTTTTCCTCCTTTGCCTTTTGTCAGTGAGGTGGGCTCTGCGGTCTTCTTCAAAGGAGGTTGCTGCCCGCCAAACTGTGAGGCGCCAAGATGCACGGTTTGAGGCGATATCAGCCCACTGGCGGTGGTCAATGTGGCAGGCACCAAGAGATTTCTTTAGGCAGTCCTTGTACCTCTTCTTTGGTGCACCTTTGTCACGGTGGCCAGTGGAGAGCTCGCCATATAACACGATATATAATGTTTACTGTATTCGTAACACTTTCTTGACATAATTTTGACCAAATCTCCTTCTGAATTTGTATATTTAAATCTTTCTCCCATTGCATTTTTGGTTCATTTAAATCTTTTTTCTTTGTAGCTTCTTGTAATTTTATATACACGTTTGTAATAAATCTCTTAACAACAAATGTATCTGTTATTATATCTTCAAATTGACTTTGTTCAGGGAGTCTCAAATCTGCTCCCAGTTTCCTTTTTAAATACAATTTTAATTGATAATGTATATTATATTTATCTTTTAATTGATCAAAATTTTTTAAAATCCTGAGAAGCAATTCTTTACTGTACCGATTGTCAAATAAAGAATTGTTCAAAGTAAAAGGTTGATTTTGTTTTAACAATATTTTTGGTAATTGATAATTTTTAATTCCTCTCTCAATAGGAATTCTGTTCCATATTTTTAATATATGCTTTAATACAGATAAATCTTTAGTTCCTTTAAGCAACTCACTATTCCATTAATACAAAATTTGCTCCAGGATAGTTTCACCAATTTTATTCATTTCTATTTGAATCCAAGCTGGTTTTTTTGCCTCGTTGATAACAGGAGGACAAAAACCTCAATTGAGCTACTTTAAAATAATTCTTAATATTTGGTCGTCTTAGTCCTCCCTGATCAAATTTCCACATTAATCTTTCTAAACCAATTTTTGACATCTTACCTTTCCAAAGAAACTCAAGTACTATTTTATTCCAACTTTAGAAAAAAAGGATTCTGGTACTTGAATGAACAATGATTGAAACAAATATTGCATTCTTGGAAAAAATATTCATTTTAATAGAATTCACTCATCCTATTAATGTTATTGGAAAATCTTTCCATCTTTTCAAATCCTCTTTCAATTTTTTTAACAATGGTAAATAATTTAACTTAAATAAATTCTTTATATTTTTATTAATTTTAATTCCTAAATATTTGATTGCTTCATTTTGCTATTTAAACTCTTACATTGAGATTAAGTGTTTTTGATGTGTGAAAGAAATAGGGACTTTTTTGCATTCAGTGTGGTCTTGTGAAAAAGTGGAAAAGTTTTGGAATGAACTGAGTTTATCATTAGGACAAATTATGAAGATAAAGATACAAAAGGATCCAAGAATATTTTTACTTGGGGATATATATATAAAAATTGAAATTGGATAAATATAATGAATTTTTTAAAAATATTGCAATAGCAACTGCAAAGAAATGTATAACAATATGGTGGAAAGACGATCAGGAAGTGTTACTAAGTAGACAGTATAATGAGATGAGAAATTTTATACCTTTGGAGAAAATTACATATAGTTTAAGGACTCGAGTTGAAAATTTTATAGTATTTTGAAACCATATATGGATTTTATGAATAATTTTCCATCCACCTCTTCTATCTTATCCACTCTTCTTAATCAGAAATGCTAATAATAATTAATGACTGTATATGCTAGTATTATTGTCTATTAAATGGTAGCTGTTTCTCTCTTTTCTTTCTTTTACTTTTGGGAGGGAGGGGGGGTTGGGGAGTAAAAATATAAAAGTATTTTTTGTTTCAGTGGATATGGATATTTGATTAATATTTTGTTCATTAGTTTTTTCTGTAATGAAACAAATAACAAAATAAAATTTTCAATTAAAAAAAAAACCTTTTTAAAGATATTCAGGCAATTGATGGAAAAGGGCTCTGGAATAGCCTAGCCAGAATACTTGCCATGTTGAATTACCAATCAGTTCAATGTCTCACCACACATATGAAACCGTGTTTGAACAGTGTAAGGTGTCAGTTGCTGAGGAGAACTCTGGTGGTATACTAATGAGAGAATGGTTGGGTTATTTGATGATGATCCATAATGTTAATCGGGTAATCAAACATTCATCTAGTTCACCCACATTGTAACAGTACAGCTGAAATGAGGGCTGAATCTGGAATTGACAAACCTTCAAATTCCTTACCCTGACAAGAACAGACGAGCTCCAAACCTCTTGAACTCACATTCAAACATTGAGATGAACATTCAACTTGCTTTCCAACGATGATGGGTGCCCTGTTCAAGGTCCACTTTCAAACCAAATTAATATTTTTTCATAAAGAGTGAAAACTTTCACATTCATTGCAGAACTTTCCACCCAGGAAACAGTGTGAAGATAATATAATGAGTCTATAACAAATCAGAACTGAAAATCTCACTGTTGTAACTGGCAGTCTTGAATGATGCATGAAGTTAATGCAAATTGATTGTCTCACTGCTCCATTTCACACCATGTTAATAATGATAACTAGAACAATTGTATTTATAGAACACTTTTAATTTAGGAAATTGGCCTAAGACACCACATTATCAGACCAAATATCACATTGCCACAAAGGAGTCTTAAGTTCAAATCTCCTCATTGCCTTGTAACTGACATTAAGTGAGGGTGTTTAATCCCTTTAATGGGAATTTTTTTCAATACTTTGATGGCTCTTTAGAGACTGCAATATTCTCATGTTCTGCTGTTAATGAGGAGCTGTGGATGTGATTATAGCCAGGGCTCATGTTCTACCTGCATGCAGATCCGGCAATGAAACATTCTTGAAACTTTGGCTTCAACAGCAAGCTGGTTGCATAGTCTGCCGTTCTGTCATCACCTGCCTGCCCTCAATCAGCCCACATCTGTTTCCCATTGTGAACTGCACACACCAGCAGCTGTCTGCACGCTGCACCATTTCTTTACTCTCAGGAGCATTAACCTCGTTGTTGCTTTTGCATCAGTAGTCAGGCTCTGGTATTGATATTTGTGTTGTCATTGATTCAATACAAATTGCACAGAAAATGTTTCCCAGTGAATAGAATGGCATTATTATGCTTCATTTCAGATGATGGATGTTTGCACGTTGAACTGCCTCTGAACCTCCAAACAAAAGTCAAACCTGGTCGCCTTTGAGCAGAAAAGAAGGATTCTCCCTTGCCAATATGATGCGCATCATCCTGCCTGACCATTCCCAAATATCTAGGCATGGTCACTTACTGATGGTGTGACGAGATAAAGGAGAAAGCATGGGTTCAGCTCCAGAACTGAGGGGCAAATGGTCAGTGTTCTCTAGGGAAGTTCAACAGAGAGACAAAAGTCATTGGTATTAAGTGCCCCACAACATGTCCCTGGTATCGCCAAATAAGCCAGCAAATTAAAATGAAATTACACGCTTTGTATGACCAATTCTCGAGTAAAATTTGCAGTTTATTCTGGACCAGAGATGTCATATATTTGCTTTTCCTTTGATTAATGGCAAAAGGTAGCATTAGTTGCAGAGTGACAGCTTATCAGCACATCTCCATCTTGTCTGAAATAACCCCAGGCTCCAGACCCCAAGGAGAGCGAGCATTTGCAATCAAGTGGAGCCGTAATGTCAATAGCTGATCACACGCAGGGTTACCTGAGCAAGCAGGAATTGCACAAATGTGTTTCATTCAGTGCAATTGACATTATTTTTAAGGCAGTTTGCATATATAATATTCTGCTTTTAAGTGAATTGAATAGAAAGCAAACGGTAAGTCAAAAGTGGATTCAGAAAAGCCGATTCTCAAATAAACCATCTTGCCAAAAAATGTTCTGCTTCATCAGAATGCACTTGGCTCAGGATGTCCACAACTGCTGATAGAAAATAATCTCTACTCCTGCTGCCACGGTCCATTCAATTGCACAGTGCTCAGTCCAAATAGAAACACTAAAAGGAAACTTTTAGTTATCCTCACAATGAACCTTTGACAGGAGAATGATAAATGCTTAATTTTAAAATATAGGAATATTTTAACCAAGCATTCTCCTTGGTGAGAATCAATGGCATTTTACTTGGTTGGAGTTCTGTTCATTGACAGTGCATGTGAAAGTATTTTGGCATGGATTTGCAGGCAATGGTTAAGAACAGGAAGTAAAT
Organism: Narcine bancroftii; assembly: GCF_036971445.1. Classification (NCBI taxonomy): domain Eukaryota; kingdom Metazoa; phylum Chordata; class Chondrichthyes; order Torpediniformes; family Narcinidae; genus Narcine; species Narcine bancroftii. The sequence goes on along the minus strand of NC_091476.1, from coordinate 85,754,059 downwards.
TTGTCTTTTGGGGATTTTATACATTGAGAATAAATAGCAACTGATCTGAAGATGGGATCTAAGCAAATGAAACAGAGAGGGAAATAATGTTTGACAAATTTGCTGGTGTTTTTTGAGAAACGTAATGAGTAGGAGAAAACCAGCATATGAGATGGATCTGGACCTACAGAAGACACTTATAACAAGTAAACTAGGGTTAGTTAAAAAAAAAAATTGGAGATATGGGATCCCGGTAAAATATTGGGATGGATTGACAATTGGTTAACTTTAGGAAGGTGGGTGAGTGGGTGGGTGGGTAGATGGGGGTGCGGATGAGTGGGAAAGTGAGTGAGTGAGTGGATGGGTAGATGAGTGAGTGGGTGAGTGAGATTGGGTGGATGAGTGGGCGAGTAGGTGGGTGGGAGAATTTGGGTGGTGAGTGGGTGAGTGAGGGTGGGAAGGTGAGTGATTGGGAAAGTGGGTGGGTGGGCGAGTTTGGGTGGATGAATGGGTGAGTGAGGGTGGGGTGGGTGAGTGGGTGGGTGGGAAGGTGGGTGATTGGGAAAGTGGATGGGTGGGTGAGTTTGGGTGGATGGGTGGATGAGTGGGTGAGTGAGGGTGGGAAGGTGGGTGATTGGGAAAGTGGGTGGGTGGGCGAGTTTGGGTGGATGGATGGATGAGGGGTGAGTGGGTGGGTGGGAAGGTGGGAAATAGGGAAAGTGGATGGATGGGCATTTGGGTGGATGAATGGGTGAGTGAGGATGGGGTGGGTGAGTGGGTGGGTGGGAAGGTGGGTGATTGGGAAAGTGGGTGGGTGGGTGAGTTTGGGTGGATGGGTGGATGAGTGGGTTAGTGAGGGTGGGAAGGTGGGTGATTGGGAAAGTGGGTGGGTGGGCGAGTTTGGATGGATGGGCAGATGAGTGTGTGTGTGAATGTGGGGTGGGTGAGTGGTGTACTGGATAAATATTGGGAGAATTTGGTAAGATTAGAGTAGGTTACATACATATACACATTTTGAAATGGATCTTATTTGAAAGAATGAAGAATTCATATTCAGTGAACTTTACAGAAACAATGGAGAATACTAAGCATCTTTCACAAGTAGGTGCTAATTGAAATGACATCATGAAATGAATAGACCATTGTTTTGGAGGAGAAAATTTGGCTGTTTGCAAGTACCTACAGAGTGCTCACAGAAAGGTCACTCCTGGGCTTTGTAAGACAACAGCTTGACCAAGAGGGAGAACTCCTGTTGTTTGCTGAAGAAGGTGGGGGCTTTTGCAAGTGAGGGAGTCGCATGGGCTTTCTAGCAGTTGGCAGTTGAAGAGGGAGAGAGAGAGAGAGAGAGAGAGAGAGAGAGAGAGAGAGAGAGAGAGAGAGAGTGAGAGAGAGAGAGAGAGGGGGGGCAGAGAGGGAGAGGGAGAGGTGAGACCAAGCTTAACAAGCTCTCTCAGCCAATGTGTGTGTGACACTGAAAGAGACTGAACAGTCACGGCTGAAACAAGCCAGGAAAAGCTGGTGGGAAACAGAAAGCTCCAGAGAGGCAGAGGCCTGAAAGTGCTCTCTGTCTGATGTTTCTCTTGGAATAAGTGGAACAGAAAGGAACTCTGAGAAAGCCTGAAAGAAAGAGGTTATAATCTGGAGAACCCTGATGGGAAAAGTTTCATCAGTGAGACATTGAGGTGACTAATGATGGTACCTCAGTTGTGGAAATCCTGGAACATCAAATTTATCTCTGCAAACCCTACAAGAACCTTCCTGAGTGGTAAATATTTACCCTTTGAGCACCAAAGCCTGGTGAATTTTATACATGTTAAATTCTGCGCACAGAATATGAATTGCCTGCAACTAGAGAACTTGGAAGGAGAAGTGAGATTGAACTCTGAACCAAAGAACTTTTCTTAAATTTGCACACACCTCATACATATGTGCTTAGAATTAGAAGAGGGTTAATTTGGGTTAGTTATGTAAATAGAGATAAGTTAAAGTTTGGTTATGTTCTCATGTTTAAAGTTAATTAATACAACTTTTGTTTAAATTACCATTTGTCATGGTGAATATCCATTGCTGCTGGGTTTTGGGGTCCTTTAGGCTCGTAACAGTGGGAAGATGGGTGAGTGGGAAAGTGGGTGCGTGAGTGGGTGGACGGGTGAGTGGGTGAATATGGATGGGTTTGCGTGGGTGGGTGGATGAGTGGGTGAGTGTGAATTGGGTGGGTGAGAGTTGGGTGGGCGAGTGGGTGAATCAGTGAATGGGTGGGTGGTTGGGTGGGTGAATGGGTGGGCGGCTGAGTGGGTGGGTGAGTGGGTTTACATCCTTATAAAAGGGCAGCGATGTTAGCGTAGCAGTTACCACAATGCTATTACAGCACCAGCAATTCGGGTTCGAATCCGGCGCTGTCTGTAAGGAGTTTCCACGTACTCTCTGTGCCTCTGGGTGCTTTGGTTTCCTTCCACTGTTCAAAACATACAAGGTATGTAGGTTAATTAGATGTAATTGGGCAGCAAGGGCTTGTGGGCCGGAAGGGCCTATTACTGGGCTGTATGTCTAAATTAATTTTAAAAATCTTCTCTGCACTCTTTTCAATGTTTCTTGAAAGTGACTGAACAACTAAATATATTACATTTACTGACCTTTCTGGAACTGGGTAAATGGATCTAATCTGGTTGATCTAGAGCAGCCTGGTATTTGCTGAAATCATTGTTTTTCAAGGTTCTTGTCTAACTAAAGGTTTCATTTTTGTGTGTCTCTATGACACCAACAAATAATTGTTTATTGCTTTGAAACATTCAAAAATATTGTAAAGGTCATGCCAGATATCAGTGACTGGAGCTTCCGAAGGTTAGAAGAGTGAAACTGAGAACAGGACTATGTTACACTTTACTACCAGATACTAACCTCCCCTCAGTGTTTTATGTCAGCTTTTATCTGACTGAGATCTCCAGAGCTTACAAACATAGAGGGTGTCAACTGCATTGCAGTTGGGAGCTGTGACATTTAGCAAATATTGACTGAGGAAAGTCATGTGTTCAGTGGCACAAGCAGATATACCAGTTGTAACTCCTGTATCTCTGTGATTCGAATCTCACCCCACAAGAATATCAGAGCAGCTTCAGTAGCATTGAGCACAATACACAAATGTGCTGGAGAAACTCAGCAGGTCTTGCAGCGTCTATAGTAAATAAATGGAAACTAACATTTTGGCCTCATGTACAATAAGGGAACAATGTAGAGGGCCTTTGGAATTAGAGGCAGCATCTCTAAGCAATGGCTTCTTCTGTGTCTCCTTCATTGGCATCTCCTCGGTTATCTTGGACAGTAAATGGCCAAAGGTGGTGGAGAAAGTCAGTCCCATGGCGTCCGTAGAGGAGGCAAATGTTTCGGGTTGACAAAGAGTTCAGGGCCGAAATGTTGGCTCTATATCGTTGCCTCCTATGGATGCTGTGGGACCTGCTGACTTCCTTCACCACTTTTGGGTATTTATTTTCTCGGTTCTCTCCTTGGGTTTATGCAGTTTCTTCCTGCAGCCATTGAATCAATCAGGTAGCCCAGGGGAAACTGAAAGGTGCCGAAATTGCTGGAGGAGCTCAGCAGGTCGCACCACATCCACAGGAAGTAAAAGGCAGTCGATGTGTTGGACCTGAACTCTTCGTCAGGAATATGGAAAAACAGGCAGATGCCGGAATAAAAGGGCGAAGGGAGGGGGAAGGAGGAGGAAAGGGGCAAGGGGAAGAGCACAGGTGGGTGGGAGGAGTGTTACGTACTCAGGCAACAGCAAGAGAAGTTAGCCAATACAGCTATATTTAAAATAATATTTTAATTTATTAATCACCATATATATAAAACACCTTATCTAACTTATCTAAACTTAACCCCTAACTATGCGCAACTATATGTGTGTGTATGTATGTGTCTGTGTATATCTGTGTGTTTGTATGTGTGTATGAATGTGGGTGTGTGTATGTAGGTGAGTGCATGTATCTGTGTGTATGTGTCTGTGTGTGTGTGCATGTGTGTGTATGTGTGAGTCTGTGTGTGTGTATGTCTGTCTGTGTGTGGGTGTGTGTGTATGTATGTGTGTATGTGTGTGTGTGTGTGTGTGTGTGCGCGCGTGTGTGCGCGTGTGCGCGTGTTTGCATATCTGTGTGCATATGTGTGTATGTGTGTGTGCATGTGTGCGCGCGTGTGTATGTGTGTGTGTGTGTGTGTGTGTGTGTGTGTGTGTGTGGCTATATTTACCAGATTAAATTTTCTATAATCAAAATCTAACCATCCCATATGATTTACACACCAGGTCACAAGGCGAACGCCAATCTGAGGAGGAACCTCTAATAATATCATTCTTTTAACATATACTCAATCTCTTCATCTACCAGCCTGCACTTTTCCATATTCATTCATTGGTTTGATAGGTTTGCCATCTCCAACATCAATATTATGACAAGCTATTGGGATTCTCTTAGGCACATCTGGTAGCAGGTTCCTAAACTTTGAAAGTAGCTGTTTCATTTACTCCTTTTCCTGGCGCCTGAAGATGAGCCAATTTATCACCCAAATTTTGCAAAAACACTCAAATTAGAGAGATGAACTGGGACAATGTTTTGTTTGAAGTGACTCTTACAAGAGGCAGCTTGTATCATCTCATGATCCCGACTCCTTAGTTCTATTGTTATGAGCCCAGAGGACCCCAAAACCCAGCAACAATAGATATTCACCAAGACAAATGGTTACTTAAACAAAAATTGCTTTTAATTATCTTTAAACATGAAAACAGAATCACACTTTAACTTATCACGAATGATTTTACTAACCTAACTTAACCCCCCCTTCTAATTCTAGCCCACGTGTATGTAATGTGTGCATAAAAGTTCTTTGGTTCACAGTCCAATCTCACTTCTCATTCCTCCAGGTTCACTGGTTGCAGGCAATTCTTATACTGTGCATAGAATTTAACATTTAAAAAATTCACCGGGTTTTGGTGCTTGAAAGGTAAATGGTTACCACTCAGGAAGGTTCTTGTCAGTTTTCAGAGAGAGATTTGTTGTTCCAGATCTTCACAACTGATTCCTTTTTAATCAGCCAATCCAGTGTCTTGCTGACAAAACTTGCTCAATTCAGGGTTCTCCAGATGATAACCTCTTTCTTTCAGGTCACCACAGAGTTCCTTTTTGTTTCACTTATTCCAAGTGAAACATTAGGCAGCCAGTCCTCTCCTCTTACATGACCCACAAGGGATTTGACCAGACCATCTTTCAGTTAGGGCTTTCCAGAAGCTTGCCAGCTTGTCCTGTTTCAGTCCTAGCTGTTGTTGCTAGCTGTTACACTGTAGAACTGATCTCTCTCTCTCTCTCTCCCTCTCTCTCTCTCTCTCTCTCTCTCTCTCTCTCTCTCTCTCTCTCTCTCTCTCTCTCTCTGTCTCTCTCTCTCTGTCTGAGAGAAAGCCTGTTTGACTCTCTCTGCTTGCAAAACCACACGACCCTCTTAGAATATCTCCAGACAATCTGCGGCTCCAACAAGATCTTTCATCTGTTGCCTTTTGTTAAAAAAAATCCATTAGTGAAGTCTCTTGAGCGCTTTCCAAAGCTCTTGCAAAAGCTGTAGAGCCAATATGTCTAGCATTAGCAGAGATCCAGTATTTCAAATAAGATCTGTTTTAAAGTGTTTGTATGCAACCTACTCAAACAAACCTTTCCCAATTTATCTCCCAAAAACTAATCTATATACTCTGTCACACTCTCCACAACCAACACCTCTGGTGAAGGCTGTTCCTCAATAAAAGCCAAATTCTCAAAACAAGGTTGACATGGAAACTCTTCATTTTACGTCTCTGATCAGTTGTTCTAACTACATAGCTGACTTCATTCACCTTTGACTCTATATCATACAGGCCTGAAAATTTAGCCCTGAGTGGATTTTAATTTGTTGGAAAAAGGATTAATACTTTATCCCCGGTTTAAAAGTTCTCACCCTAGCCTTTTATTCAAACCAGACCATCGTTTTTCTTTGAATCATTTTCAAATTCTGTTGGGCCAATTCACAGACTTTCTGCAAAAGATCTTTAAATTTTGAGACATAATCTAACAAATTTAACTGCACATCTTCATTAACCCATTGTTCCTTCAACAACACTAAAGGCCTCCACCTTGGTGTCCAAACACCAAGTCAAAAGGTTTAAAGCCAAATGATTCTTGTACAGACTCTCTCACTGCAGATAAAAGCAAATGGACCCCTTCATCCCAGTCCTTCTCATTCTCAACTCAATAAATCCTCATCATGGTTTTGAGAGTCAAATGGAACTTTCCAAGGCCCCTTGACGTTCTGGATGATATGCAGATGATGTGATTTGGTTGGCTCACAATTCATTAACTATCTGCTGAAACAGCCCCAACATAAAATTACTTCCCTGGTCTGATTGGATCTCTTTAGGCAAACCAACTAAAGTGGAAAAGCTCACAAGAGCTCTTGACACAGTCTCAGCTTCATTATTTCTAAATGGAACTGCTTCTGGAAACCTGGAGGCCGTACACATGACAGTTAATAAACACTGGTACCCAGCTTTTGTCTCGGGCAATGGGCCAACACCAACCATAATAACTTAAGAAAAGGGTTTTCCAAAAGCAGGAATAGGTTTTAAAGGAACTACTGGGGAACCCTGATTGGGTTTACCCACAACCTGACAAATGTGGCAGGTCTGGCAAAATGTCACAACATCTTTTCTCAGATTAGGCCAGTAGAATTGTTTCCTATTCTTATAGATAGTTTTCTTTATACTAAGTTGACCACCCAAGGGGGTGTTATGGGCCAATGTTAAAATCTCAACCCTATAAGCTTTAGGAACAAAAGTGTGGTGAATAACTGCTCATTCTTCATTTGCAGGGATATCAAGTGGTCTCACTTCCTCATTAGCACCCATTTCCTAAAATTTAATATCCAACAGGCATTTTCTTAACTTTCCCCTGAGAGAAAGGCTTATCTCTCACCTCAGCAATATCAGGACCTCTGTTCTGCTCAAATATAAACACTTTTCAGGGGAATGACAATTCCTTACTCTCAGGTTTAACACCAGAAATCTGGTTCAAACTGTCTGCACTGACATAGCTCACGTCACTTCACAGGTTGGATATATATCTGAATTGGACTTTGTTTCATCAATGACTGGCTTGGAGTCAACTGCACTGCAGAGGCAACTTTACCCTCTGCAAGGTCATTTCCCAAATTGTTTTCTAACTTATGTGGATATTCCACATTACCCCTCTAAATGGTTTACTTGGCACAAATTTTAACCTGTGTGTTAAAGCATACTCATCCACTACTTTAGCAGATTCCTGCCAAGTTTCCATTTCTCCTTCAAACTGTCTTTGGCTCTTGGCTTTCTCCCTTCTAAGCTTTTTTAATTCTAACTCATACTGCTTCTTTTTCTCGGCTTCATCCTTTTGCTTTTCAGCTTTCTCTGCTTCAAATCTAAGTTTTTCTAATTCAAACTGCTTTTGTTTCTCGGCTTCCTCTACCTCAAATCTTTTTTGCTCTCTTTCACTTTCTAATAAAAGTTTTTCCAACTCAAACTGTTTTCTCTCCAAACTTCTCTTTTATTACTTAATAGTGCTCAATAATTTTTCTGGATCTTCACATTTCTCATTGATTTCTTTTAACGTTGCAAGTTCCAACTTTTGTGTTATGGTCAACAACTCACTCATTTTCGCCCCACAAATTTTCAAAGGTGGGCAATCCCACAACCTTTTCAATGTCCTTGTTCCACACACAAGCCTTTTAATTGGCTGAATAAAATTATAATCAATCAAAATGAAAATTAATCGATCACTCAGCTTCCAATTTGGTGTGATCCTGGATGAGCCTCCAATTTTGTTACATACGTGGATAGCAATGATAGAAATCAGTGTTACATTTAAAATAATATTATAACACCTTATTTAACTTATCTAAATTTATCCTCAACTATGTTTAAATATACTTAGGTGTGTGTGTGTGTGTGTGTGTGTGTGTGTGTGTGTGTGTGTGTGTGTGTGTGTGTGTGTGTGTGTGTGTGTGTGTGTGTGTGTGTGTGTGTGTGTGTGTGTGTGTGTGTGTGTGTGTGTGTGTGTGTGTGTGTGTGTGTGTGTGTGTGTGTGTGTGAGAGTGTGGAAAATATCCCAAATCGTTACAGTCCAGGCCCAATTCTGGAACATCAATTTGAAATCCAATCTCAGAAATCTAGTGTTGACACAAAAACTCTTAAATTAATCTAAGAAGTAATCATGGAGTAGGTGGGAGAGACTGGGCTGATGGACTGTTGTAAAATCACTAAATCGAGGTGATTTGAAATAAATGTTCTTTTCAGATGAGTGGCAATCAAAACTCCCTTTTTCTTTGCATGGGGTACACAAAACGAGCGATTTTTTACAAATATTCTACAACCCCTTCAGGGGTCAGCCAAAATAGTAACCTTCCCTTTTGGCCACAGTGTGGCATGATCCCCCTTGAAAAGTGACCATTCCTTTGGCCACAGTGGAGAATAATCATTCTCCTTACAGAGGAAATCAATCAACTTGCTATTACCACACGAGGCCACTTCAGCACAGCATCCCTTCAAAGAGATGCTTCTCCATTTTTGTGTCCTTAAAATGGCCCCTGATCAAACCGAGTACTGTTTTTTTAACATGTTGGTCACATGGTCTCTGCACCGGTAATGACCAGGGCCACTTTCTCTCGCTTTAGAAGTAATGAATTAGTGTACACACTGTCCACAGCCTGTCAGCTCACAGCACTCTTCAAATATTACAGGGCTTGCAGCTTCATTTGTTCTCTTAAAATGACGGTCCCACTGAACTGGGATCATATAATAGGGTGGAAGAGAAAAATTATAAGAAGTGATAGGAGGAGAGGTCAGAGGGCTGGAAAGGTAGCTCTGTGATAGGGGAATGAAGGGAAGGGGTGATGAACTGGAGGAAAATCTATGGATGATGCCCAACATTATTCAACAGTGAGTCAATCAGTACACGTGGAGGAAACAGAATCGTCAAACCGTTCTGTCAAAGTCCTGCATCAGGACTGAGAATGGAGAGGGAAGATAGCCAGTGTAAAGAGGCATGAGTGGGGGTGAGACAGGGGCTAGAAGGTGAGAGGTGGATTGGGGATGGATGATGGACAAGATGGAGGCAGATGGTGGAGGGAGAGGATGGGAGACAGAGGCTGGTAAGTAATGGGAGGACTGGGGGAAAATGATAGATGATGGACAGATGGAGGTAGGTGGGAAAGGCTGAGGGTGGGAGATGTGGGTGATAGGAGGACTGGAGAGGGGTGAGGGGTGATGGATAGGGAGGCAGGTAGAGGGTTGGAGACAGTGACTGGTGGGTGATGGGTGCATCCAAACATGGAAACAGGAAGGCAGTTGAAGGTAGGGGAGGGCAAGGAGAAGATAAAGATGGACACTGGAAGATGATAAGTGGGGACACAAAAATTATCAGTGATGGAACCATTGAGCGAGAGCTGTAAGGCAGATGGTCCCATGTATGGGAGGGGATCTGGTGGTGGAATGTATGAGTAGATAGAATGCAGGAAGGGTCAGAGACTAAAATGGGTGATGGGGGAGCGAGAAAGGGGATTATGGAAAAAGAGGAGGGGTGGATGTGAAGGAGAGCAAGATAAGGAGGTAAATGTTCTCAGAACCTTGAAAATACAATGTTCTTACAGTGGCTTTCAGATTATCCAGAATATCCGGCTCCATCTGTTCTTGTTTTCCTTTAGATTTATGATTGGTTGGGAGCCTCCTAAAATATAACCAAGACAGAATGTGTAAGGTTAGGGATAAAAATACTGTACACGTTCATGAGCAGAGGGAAGAGTTCTGATAATGGGACTGTTTCAATTTTTAGCGATACAGCTCGGTAACAGGGCCTTCTGGTTCTTGAGCCTGCGCCACCTAAATTCACCCACATGGCCGACCCCGTACATATTTGGAACGTGGGAGAAAACCAGAGCACCCAGAGGAAATCCACGGGGAGAACGGACAGCTCCTTACAGACTGCGCTGGATTCGAACGCCTGTCACTGGCCCTATAATAGCATTGCTGGACCCTGCCTTGTGTCAGGTGATAGCACTCCTTTCTATGAATAAGAGGTCAGGGGTTCAGAGAGCACTTAACCCTTTTGATATTCACCTCATCATGTCCTTGGTGGCCAAAGACACAAATGGAATGTGTTGGAATAAGGAGAGATTTCCAAGGGCCCAAACTTACCCTTTATCAATCCACATGGTAATCAGTGCCATCAGGTATGTATTTCTGTGCCAGCAGCAGGTGGTCCTGTTAGCCTGGAGTGACTGGTGCCAACCAGGTGGACAGGAGCAGAGGGACGCTTGTTGAAAAACTGGAAGTTGAAAGTAAACCAGATGTGAATTCAGATTCCTTTGGAACATCCACCTAAATTTCAAGGGGCTCACGCTAAATGCTTCCTGTAGTGATATGTTTTCTCCTTGTACATTATTTTTCTATCTGTGTGCTGTTCAGATCATGGGAAAGAGGAGCAAGGGTCTGCCTTCAGGCCTTCCATTTATCACAATCATGGCTGATTCTTTACTTCAGAGCCAGTTTCCTGCACTCCCTCCACATCCTCAAGATCCGTAAATGATCAAAAGGTGTGGCACAGTTAGCGTAGAGTTTAGCACAACACTATTACAGCACCAGTGAACCATGTTTTAATCTGCCACTGCCTGCAAGGATTTTGTACGTTCTCACCATGACTGCATGGGTGTTTCCTCTGGATGTTTCTCCCATCCTCCAGAGACGTACGGGTTTAGTAGGTTAATTGGTCACATGGGTGTAATTGAGCAGCTTGGGCCCATGGGCTGGAAGGGCCTGTTCACATGCTGTATCTTAATAAGAAATCAATCACAGTGCCATACAGTCATACAGCATGGCCCACCACACCCCTGCTGAACAGTAAGCACCTATTCATATTGATCTCATCTCCCAGCGTTCTGCACTTCGGTGATTCAAGTGCTCATCTGAGCACTTCCTCGATCTGTCAGCCACTCTCTTAAGCACCACCTTCCGGCCACTCACTGCTCTCTGGATGTAAAACATCCTCTTCATATCTCCTCTGAATTCCATCCCATTTAACCCAAATCTTGTCCGTGTCTGATATAGGGAAAAGCTTTTTTTTTTGTCATTTACCCGATTAATCGCCATCACAATTTTTTACACAATGATTATGGCCCCCCTTAACCTCCTCTACCCCAAGAAAGACAGACCCAGTCTCTCCAGCTGCAAACAGCCGGGTGAATCTCCTCTGCACCATCACCATCCACCTCAATTTTGAGTGAACCCTCTGTAACCTGACGGTGTAGAGAATTATAAACTATTAGCGAAGAAATTCATTATCAATTCAGTCCTAAATGTCCTACCACTAATTCTGAGACTGCGACACTGGATCTAGTCTTATTTCCAAGCTCTGAGTGAGTACAATCCTGTAAGAATTTTGTGCCTCAATGAAATATCTTCTCATTCTTCTCTGCTGAAAGCCTGGTGTTTTGTCAAATAAAAAGGAAAGAAGCCCTCTGTGGTAAATATAGTTTTTCCGTGGCAAGGAAACCCAAATGTACGCAATATTGTAGGTGCAGTTCAAGGCAATTAAAATGAAATGTCCTCACTCCTGCATTTACTCCTGCAGAGCAGTGGTGGATTAACCTAGTAGCAAAAGTAGCATATAATCTGGGCCCCACATCTTCAAGAGGCCCACGCTAAATCTTTCTGTAGTGATATGTTTTCTCCTTGTACATTATTCTCTACCTGTGTGCTGTTGTATGTATGAGGCTGGCCCGCCCACTAGTAACTAATCTCCTATGTCTCCTCCCCTTATGACCTGACCATAAAGGTCAACCTCCCTCCCCCACTTCTGGCATTCCTGCACCTGGATCTGGGTCTTGTGTTTATTAAAGCCTATCATTCCCCTGCTCTCGACTTTGTGGTTATTGATAGAGCCTATCTCTTGCAAACTATCAATTCAAGTACCAGGACATGCTGCGCTTTGCCATGGCCCAGTGATCCGGATCACATCACCGAGGCCTACTGTGAGGGCACCGAGCTGGTCGCTGACTAAGACAGGGCCTGGAGCTTCGTACAAGGCCATGAGCTGCTACCATGCTGGGACCCTGGGCCAGTGGGGTGGGGGTGGGGATATAGGGGTGGCCATTTCAAACTTTACAAAACGGAGGGCATGCAGGGTCAGCGTCATAAATTCTCTCGGGAGGTGGGGGGGGTGGCGCTGGCGTCACATTTCCCCCTCGCGGGGCATGTACCAGCTGGCACAATTTAGGGCCCCTTTATTACATCTGCAACAGGCCCTGCACTAGCTTAATCTGGCCCTGCTGCAAAGTAAAGGCCAGCCTACATTTCCCTCCTAAGCGACAATTGCATTTGCGTGTTGCTTTTCAGTGACTTGTGTACCAGCAGGCAAAGCTCCCTTTGAACATCAACACTTTCCACCCTCTCAACATTTAAAAAAAAGCCTCTGCTTTGCATGTGCATCATTCTCCTGCCAGATATTGTGCATGGCGAAGTTTCAAAAGGAACCTTGCATTTTAAAACAACATACAAAAAAACCCCATCTTTCATCTTTCTTGTTGTTTTGATCACATCCAGTGCAAAGGATTTTCTCATGAACAATACTTTGCCCAGCTCAGAGCATTATTCATTGCAAGTGGAGTGATCTTAACACTGGTAAATATCCTGCCACAAAGGCAGTTATCAAATGCTCCTCCATTCTACAGAACCAAATCCATCAAACTGGCTCATTAATTTCCATACTATAAAAGCCTGAGGCGCCAACTGCTCCCTTCATAGAGTTCCAATGAAAATCCATTTACCATTCAGTTAAATTAGATGAAACCCATGAACCCAAGTGTAACACATCAGTAAAAAGTCATGATCAAGCATAATATGATCTGGTTTTAATGTTTAGCTGCACCAACAGCAGGCCAATTTGAGCCAAATTTCAACTAGAGACAGCTGGGGGGGTTTTGAAATCTGATCACTTTTGTCTCCAATGTATGTTTTTTATGAAGTGTTGTGTGTTCTCAGAATTGAATGAGTTGCTGAATGAACCAGTTAATTAGCCTTTTTTGTGCAGTCCTTGAGCTCAAACCTTGGATCAGCTTCTTGGCAAAGTATCTGCAGAAACTGAAGAGGAATCAGCTGTTCTACTCACTCTCTGTAACATCCATCACGTTGCTGACACTTCCCATCTGATTAAAGCCATTCCACAATTGACTGCTGGTTACACAATTTCTTTAAAAAAATCGAAGGAACATGATTGAGAAATTGAAGTTCTCCAGTGATGATGACACGTACATGCCACGAAGGCTCTGTGCTACATTGTTACTGTGTATATTGCTCTGCGCCAAATGCAAGGCACCATCTGGACATTTCTCCTGTCCTCAGAATCACAAGGAATTTCACTGGAGAGCTTAGAGCCAGACTTTCTACTCACTGCTCCTCTGAGAGATGGTCAGTAAATCAGCTGGAAATAGAACATAAGAGGAACACGGTGGAATTCAAGAACTGCAGAGCAAAGGCATCAAATTTCCACGTAGAAATCAGTTCCTCCCCAAAGGAAGAACATGTAACTTTGTCACCTTCAGAATCAATGATTCCAATCCTCTTTTGTCTAATCTACAAACTCCCTCTTCTGCAAATTTGAGCCTGTCCAATCTTTGAGGCCTATATTTGAACTTACCCATGCTCAGTTTAGTCTTTACCCCTCTGTGAACTCAAATTTTACACTCCCCTTTCTAATTTTCCAATGACAACAATGCCTCACATCGCTATGTAGAATTGGAACATGGAACATTGCAGCACAGTACAGGCCCTTCAGCCCATGATGTTGTGTGGACTTATTTAAACTTACTCCACTCCAATCTAATTTTTTCCTACCTCATTCCTATAACCTTCTATTTTCTTACATCCAGTGCCTTAGAATGTTCATATTGTACCAGCATCCAGCAGCGTCACCTTGGCAATATATTCTGAGTGACCACCACTCTCTGAATAAAAATCTAACCTTTGATATTTGATAACCCCCCCCTAAACTTCCTCCGTTCACCTTGAAAAAAATGTCCTTTGGCATTTCAGAATCAGAATCAGGATTTATTGTCATGAACAAGTCATGAAATTCGATGTTTTGTAACAGCATCATGGAGCAAACATTCATATTATAAACATATTACAGCATTACTATTAAAAAAAGTCAGGCCGTGTCTTTGGTTCATTGATCATTCAGGAATCTGATGGCAGCGAGGAAGAAGTTGTCCTTGTGCCGCTGAGTGCTCATCTTTAGGCTCATGTACCTTTTCCCAATGGTAGCAGAATGAAGAGGGGATGGCCTGGGTGGTGGGGTGGGGGGGAAAAGGTCTTTGAGGATAGAGGTTGATTTATTAAGACAATGCCTCATGTAGATGTCCTCCAATAATTGAGGCCTGGTGCCTGTGATGTTGCAGGCCAAGTTAACAACCCTCTGGAGTTTATTCTTCTGCTGTGAGTTGGCACCCCCATACCAGGCAGTGATGTCACCAGCCAGAATGCTCTCCACGGTACATCTGTAGAAGTTTATGAGAATTTTTTGTGACATACCGAATCTCCTCAGGCACCTCACAAATATAGCTGCTGGCGAGCCTTCTTCATGATTGCATTAACATGGAAGCACCAGGACAGATTGTCAGAGATGTTGACACCCAGGAAGAAGTTCTTGACCCTTCTCCACTACTGAGCCCTCATTGAGGTCTGGGTCGTGTTGCCCTGACTCCACCCTGAAGTCCATAATCATCTCTTTGGTTTTGCTAACGTTGAGCACAAGGCTGTTGATGTGCTATTATTACCCCAGAAAAGGTGCTGGCTGTCCACCCGATCAAAGTCCCAAATAATCTGTACCTCTATTAAGTCACCTCTAATCCTTCGTCACTCCAATGAGAGAACTCCAGTTCTTCCGCCCCTTGAACTTCAATACCAAGCTCCCATCATGCTACATCTTTGGAATTCTTATATATTTATTGATAAAATAATTAGAAAGAATATGTAAATATTTTCAATTTGATAAAGATTCCATTAGAAGGCAAGTCATTCTTATTCAGCAATAACCTGCTGGAAAACTGCCTGTGACTGGTCATTCCCCACTTTGGAGTGCTATATCGACCACATATTGGAACGAATCTTATGATCAGGAGCTAGAAATTTATTCAGACCCTTCTGACAAAGACAGTGTGGTGACAGCCTGGCTGCATCATTGTCTGGTACGCTAGCTGAAAACCATGGGATCAGAGGCCAATACAGAGGATCATCAAAAGTGCAAAGCAATTGCAGTGTCAGAGACGTAGGTTTGTCTGTAAGAAGTTTCTCCCCATGTCTGAGTTGGTTTCCCTCTTGTGCTATTGTTTCCTCCCAGCCTTCGAGATGTTTGGGGGTTGCAGATTAATCATCATATTTAGGCTACACAGGCTCTTGGGCCTGAAGGACTTGTTTCTTTGCTGTTTGTTGAAGTGTAAAATTCAAATTTAACATTTAAAATGGTCAAGGAGAAGATTACTAGTAAAATTACTAAATATATATATATATATATATATATATAATTAATATTTTTTTTTTTGGCTTGGCTTCGCGGACGAAGATTTATGGAGGGGGTAAAAAGTCCACGTCAGCTGCAGGCTCGTTTGTGGCTGACAAGTCCGATGCGGGACAGGCAGACACGGTTGCAGCGGTTGCAGGGGAAAATTGGTTGGTTGGGGTTGGGTGTTGGGTTTTTCCTCCTTTGCCTTTTGTCAGTGAGGTGGCCTCTGCGGTCTTCTTCAAAGGAGGTTGCTGCCCGCCAAACTGTGAGGCGCCAAGATGCACGGTTTGAGGCGTTATCAGCCCACTGGCGGTGGTCAATGTGGCAGGCACCAAGAGATTTCTTTAGGCGGTCCTTGTACCTTTTCTTTGGTGCACCTCTGTCACGGTGGCCAGTGGAGAGCTCGCCATATAACACGATCTTGGGAAGGCGATGGTCCTCCATTCTGGAGACGTGACCCATCCAGCGTAGCTGAATCTTCAGCAGCGTGGACTCGATGCTGTCGACCTCTGCCATCTCGAGTACTTCGACGTTAGGGATGAAAGCGCTCCAATGGATGTTGACGATGGAGCGGAGACAACGCTGGTGGAAGCGTTCTAGGAGCCGTAGGTGGTGCCGGTAGAGGACCCATGATTCGGAGCCGAACAGGAGTGTGGGTATGACAACGGCTCTGTATACGCTTAATAATGTTTAGGGAATATACAGTACAACTCCAATGATCCCAAATTGGAATCTCTAAAATGCTCATTTATCCAAATTTTAAAAAAATCAGATAAATGAGGATATCCAAAACAAATCAGAAATCCTAATTTATACGACATTTTTTGGAACTGAACTTACCTCACAGGTTGAAAAAAAATTCACCCGACATAAAATTAAAACAACGATTGTCCTCGTTTCAGGTAACTCCCTCCCCTCTCTCCTTCCATTTCTTCTTTACCTTCCCCTATTGACTTTTCTCTTCAACTCACCCTCTCAAACTTCACGCCACTGTCTCCCAGCCACAAGCGGTCAGAAGAATCCCTTGTTCCAGTGTCAACAAGCAGAGCGGCCTCCCACCAGCAGTAGGGACGTTTGGCTCCCGGGGCGAGCGAGGACATTAGGTTCCTGGCAGGTGCGGGGCCTCGGTGGGGAAGTGCTGTGGCCAGCAGTTTTTTGGTCAGAATTAAACATTATTTTAATGCTTAAAAAGCCTTCCCTTGTTGTTTGTTGTTGTTTAAACAGAGTTACAAGTGATATGCTCTTGCTACTGGGCTGTTTTTAAAAAATGACCGGTTCTCCGAAAAAAAACATTTATCCAAGATAGGCCCAGTCCCAACCACTTTGGATAATCAGAGTTGTGGGTGGGTGTGGGTGGGTGCGTGAGGGTGGGTATGTGTATTTGTGGGTGTGTGTGTGTGGGTGTGTGTGTTGGGGGGATTGTGTGTGTAATCTTTTCAATCTTCTTCAGCATGATGCTGAACCAAGCCTGAAAGACCTCAACAATGAAGACGCTGTTTACATCCGGTACCGCACGGATGGCAGTCTCTTCAATCTGAGGCGCCTGCAAGCTCACACCAAGACACAAGAGCAACTTGTCCGTGAACTACTCTTTGCAGACGATGCCGCTTTAGTTGCCCATTCAGAGTCAGCTCTTCAGCACTTGACGTCCTGTTTTGCGGAAACTGCCAAAGTGTTTGGCCTGGAAGTCAGCCTGAAGAAAACTGAGGTCCTCCATTAGCCAGCTCCCCACCATGACTACCAGCCCCTCCACTTCTCCATCGGGCACACAAAACTCAAAACGGTCAACCAATTTGCCTATCTCGGCTGCACCATTTCATCAGATGCAAGGATCGACAACGAGATAGACAACAGACTCGCCAAGGCAAATAGCGCCTTTGGAAGACTACACAAAAGAGTCTGGAAAAACAACCAACTGAAAAACCTCACAAAGATAAGCGTATACAGAGCCGTTGTCATACCCAAACTCCTGTTCGGCTCCGAATCATGGGTCCTCTACCGGTATCACCTACGGCTCCTAGAACACTTCCACCAGCGTTGTCTCCGCTCCATCCTCAACATTCATTGGAGCGACTTCATCCCTAACATCGAAGTACTCGAGATGGCAGAGGCCGACAGCATCAAATCCACGCTGTTGAAGATCCCACTGCGCTGGGTAGGTCACGTCTCCAGAATGGAGGACCATCGCCTTCCCAAGATCGTGTTATATGGCGAGCTCTCCACTGGCCATCGTGACAGAGGTGCACCAAAGAAGAGGTACAAGGACTGCCTAAAGAAATCTCTTGGTGCCTGCCACATTGACCACTGCCAGTGGGCTGATATCGCCTCAAACCGTGCATCTTGGTGCCTCACAGTTCGACGGGCAGCAACCTCCTTTGAAGAAGACCGCAGAGCCCACCTCACTGACAAAAGACAAAGGAGGAAAAACCCAACACCCAACCCCAACCAACAAATTTTCCCCTGCAACCACTGCAACCGTGTCTGCCTGTCCCGCATCGGACTTGTCAGCCTCAAACGAGCCTGCAGCTGACTTGGACATTTACCCCTCCATAAATCTTTGTCCACGAAGCCAAGCCAAATAATATTATATCAGTATAATAATGTGATCATTATGTGCTATGTATGATGTGTGTGTACTCTGGTCCAGAAAAATATTTTGTTTGGTTGTATATAGACAGTCAGATGATAGTAAATGTGAACTTAAATTTTTTGTACAGAAGTCCTATTCTTGACAATTTTCTTCCATTGACACAAGGATCAATGGTTTCTTGTTATCTGACTTATTCTTGCTGCCACTCTTCAATAAAGGAACAGCTCATCTATGGCTGATGAACACTCAAAAATCTTTGGCAGAACCCCAGCTTCGTGCTTTCATATAAAGAACATGCCTTGTTTGGGCATTTTATTCCACATCTCTTCAGGTCCCTCTGACCCTAGGAGCACCCTTCCAACTCCAGGACTCGCTGCAGAATTCCTGCATCATTTGTCACATTACCCTCTGATAATGAGAAGTTTTACTCATCTTGTGGTACGTCCCCTTTAGAGCTGACGGTGAGAACACATAAAATGGCTCTGGTAACATTGCCAGTGGCAGCACAATACATTTATTATCTGTTTGAATGCCTTTAGAATGTTCTTTCCCAGGATAAGATCACCTCTCGGTATCCTTCTTTCCGAGGTATTGTTTAAGAACCATGAGGTAATGTTGTAGCTCTGTAAAATTCTGGTTAAACCATACTTGGAGCATTGCATTCAATTCTGGTCACTTTATTACAGAAAAGATGTGGAAACTTTGGATGGGGTGCTGAGGAGATTTACCAGGATGTTGCCTGGATTGGCGAATGTGTCACATAAGCAAGATTGACAGAGCTAGGGCTTTTCACTTTGGAACGATGAAGGATGAGATATACTGTATATTTCAGCATGTAATCCAACCAGCATATAAGTCGACACTCCTATTTCAACCTCATTTTAAGGGTTTTATGGTGTATCTGGCATGTCAACCCCCATTTTATGGCTGCCTGAGGGACCCCATTGACCAGTATCACAAGTTGACCCTCAAAGCTCGTGATGCTTGAGGTGGGCCATTGACTAGCATATACTTCGAATTACCCCCCCCACCCAAAAGATTGTGTGGATTGATCTAATGGGCATTGGCTATCATGGAGGGTCCATCAACACAACACAGCACGTGACGAAAATATGAAGCGAGCTTTAAGTTGAAAGTGATAGAAATGACCAAGAAAACCAACAACTGGGCAGCTGCAAGAAAATTTGATGGGCATGAGAAGTGGGTAAGAGATTGGAGGGAAAAAGAAGAGACGTTAAGAAAAATACCAAAAACGCAATGTTCATTGAGAAAAGGAATCACTCGTTGGCCAGAGTTGGAAAATCACATTGCAGAATGGGTACATGAACAGAGGCAAGATTGCTGCATAGTCACCTGAAATAAAATAAGAACATTTTCACTGTAATGTTCACACCCAGACCTCAACGATGATTTTGAGACTACAGTCGACTGGTGATACCATTTCATGAACAGGAAAAATCTGGTATTAGGTCAAAAAACAAAAATTGCACAGAAATTACCAAAAGATCTTGATCACAAAGTTGTAAGTTTTCACGAGTTTATTATACAGAATTGGCAGAAACACCAGTTTGCATCGGCAAATATCGGAAACATGGACAAAACCCCCATGAATTTCGACATGACACTATGCAAACCAGAAGTACGGACCACGAAAGGACCAGGTTTACTGTGGTGTTATTGTGCATAGGACATAGACCAATACACCACAGTACTAGCCCTTCAGCCCTCAATGTTGTACCAACCAATATAATCCTTCATAAAAAAATGTACTCAACCCTCCCTACACCGTAACCCTCTATTTTTCTTTCATCCATGTGTCTAACTAGGAGTCTCTTAAATACCTCCAAGGTTTCAACTTCCATCACCATCCCCAGCAAGGCATTCCACTCACCCAAAATCCTCTGTGTGAAATACTTACCCCTGATCTCTCCCCTAAACCGCCCTCCCTTCACTATATACATATGTTCTCTGGGAAACAAGCACTGGCTGTCCACCCTATCTATGCTTCTCATAATCTCATAGACCTCTATTAAGTCTCCTCTAATTTTTCTGTACTCCAAAGAAAAAAGTTCCAGCTCTGCTTACCTTACCTCATAAGATTTATTTTACAATCCAGGTTGCATCCTGGTAAATCTCCTCTGCACCCTCTCCATAGCTTCCACATCCTTCCTATAATGAGGTGACCAGAAATGAACACAATACTCTTAAGTGTGGTCTCATCAGAGATTTGTAGAATTGTAACATGACCTCTCTACTCTTGAACTCAATCCCTCTATTAATGAAGCCCAGCATCCATAGGGCTTCTTAACTACCTTATCAGTCTGTGCGGTAATCTTGAGGTATGCATGGATATGGACCCCAAGGTCCCTCTGTTCATCCTCACTTACCATTAACCCTGTACTCAGCCTTCTAGTTTGTCCTTCCAAAATGCATCACCTCACACTTGTCCAGATTGAACTCCATTTGTCACTTCTCCACCCATCTCTGCATCCTGTCTATATCCTCGACAACTTTCAACTCCATCCACAACTCCTCCAACCTTCGTGTTATCCGTAAATTTACTGACCCATCCTTCCACCTCTTCATCAGGTGAATTATAAAAATCACAAAGAACAGGGGTCCCAGAACAGATCCCTGTGGACTCCCTAGTCACCGACCTACAGGCAGAATACTCTCCTTCTCTCTCTGCTTTCTACCTGCAAGACAATTTTATCCGCACAGCCAAAGTTCCACTGATCCATTGCCTCATGACTTTCTGAGCAAGTCTCTCATGCAGGGACCTTGTCAAATTCCTTGCTAAAATCCACGTAGACTACATTTACCACCCTACCCTCATCAATTTCTTTTGTTATCTCCTCAAAAAATTTATTTAGGCTCCTGAGGTATGACCTTCCTTTCACAAATCCATGTTGACTATCCTTGAGTGGACTATATTTCTCCAAATACTTGTAGATCCTCCCCTTAAGAATCCTCTCCAATAGTTTGCACTCCACTGACATGAGACTCACTGGTCTATAATTCCCAGGATTCTCCCTATTACCTTTTTTTAAACAAGGGGACTACATTTGTCATTCTCTCATCGTCTGGCATCTCCCCTGTAGCCAAAGAGGACTCAAAGATCATAGTTACTTCCCCAGCTATCTCTTCTGTCCCTTCCCACAGCAACCTGGAGTATATTGCAAATGACCCTGGGGACTTATCATTCTTAATGTTTTTAAGATCTAATACTTCCTCTTCCTTAATCTCCACATTGTCTAGCAAACAGACCTGTTCTATTCTGACCTCACCCTGATCAAGGCCCTTTTCTCTTGTAAATATTGAAGTAAATTATTTATTTAGGACCTCCCCAACCTCCTCCACCTCCAGGCACATGTTGCCTCCTTTATCCTTTGACGGCCCCACCTTCATTCTTGTCAACCTTCTGTTCTTCACACAGGCGTAGAATGCCTTGGGGTTCTCCTTAATCTCATGCCCCCGTTGAGCTCTCCTAAATTCTTTCTTAAGCTCCTTCCTGGCTTACATATACTTCTCATGAGTCTTTCCTGTTTCCTATATACAATAGATGCTTCCTTCTTCCTCTTGATGAGTTAGCTCACCTGCTTCATCAATCACAGTTCCCTTTCCCTACCATCTTTTCCCTGTCCCAGTGGGACAAAATGGCAATAATGCCGGAGACAGTGTACGGTAGCATTGCCACTGGTGCGGACCCACGGGAAACTCTCCTGCAAGGTCCAACCACCTAATTAATTGCTGTCAGCTCCGCGAGGCCCATTAAAGGAGCCGGCGGTAGTTTTATTTAATTTTTTATTTAAAATTCCACGGGGTCTGCACCCAAGATGGCGGCACCTATGATTGGCAGCAGCCACGTGGGGTTCCAGACTCCAGGGGAACGAAGAACTAGTGCAGGGCACCAGTAAATAGGAAACTCACCCCACGTCTGAGAAGGCAAAGCAGAGGAGATGACCGACAGGACGATGACCACAGCAGCTGACTAGTGAGGGGGCTCTGCGGCTGAAAGACCCTGCATTCAGCGGGGCTGATGGCAACTCGAGGCAAAGAAGCCAGGGAGGCTGCGAGCTGCTGGAGACTGCCATCGGGAGACTAGCGCTGGGCTGATGACTGCTGAAGACTGGCTCGAAACTGGCTGAAGGGTTACCAGATATCGGAACTGGGATGTGAGGGTTCCTGATCACACTGGACATTGGACATTCGGATCTGGAACTTGGGTTGCCAATAGTTTGGACTGAACTCTGTGAGGCTGCGGAAGCGCTGGAGGCGAATCCACAGATACTCGGTGGCTCTGGGGGCAGGGGTGGGGGAACGGGGACTCTCTTTTGCTTCTCTTTCTCTGACTGTAAGAGGGGCTTCAGGCAATTCTGTCTGCATAACACCAGGCAAAAGCAATTCCGTGTAATGTGACACTGTTTTTATTACAATGACAATGAATTGAACCTTGAATCAAACCAACACAAGTGGTCCCTAAACTTTCTCCACATTACTTCTGTGCTTTCAACCTTAAACATCTGTTTCCAATTTATTCTCCCTAGTTCTGCCTCATCCCTTCATAATTAGCTCTTCTCCAGTTAAACATTTTCCTTTTCTGGCTGCTTTTATCCTCATCCAGAGTTATGTTGAAGCTCAGGGAGTTGTGGTCACTCTCATCAAAATGTAACCCCACCGAGAGTTCCGCCACCTGAGCAGGTTCATTCCCCAGAGCCATGTCCAGTGTGGCCTCTCCTCTAGTCAGCTGGTCCACATACTATGACAGGAATCCTTCTTGTACACACCTGACAAATTCAGCCCCGTCTATCCCACTTTAAAAAAAATTTCATTTGTAATTTTCCAGATTTAGACTCAAAGAGTTTCAAGAATATTATTGCCAGTAAGTACAATCGACATTGATTACAACTTATCCAAATCCAACTATACAGATTCCTCCATTGAGTCCAAACTTATCACCCTCCCTACTGTCCCCCCACCACCCCCAGCTCCCATAACATATAACATTTAACTAATCGAAAAAGAAAAAAAAACCACATAAGACAATAAAAACATTCACAACAACAGAATAAATCATACATCAGGGAATTATAAGTTTGTCGCAGCATGGCAGCCCGGGTCCAGGATGATTTATTTTCCAGACTTTACCCGGCAGGGATGAGAAAGGCTCCCCCCCCACAATGACTGAGGAGGGAGCATGGAAGGCACAGCAGTCCTCCCTACAACCGTGCTCCTATAAAGTTGAGGTATGGTTGCCCAATCTTTTGCAAATTGCCATCCCTCCTCTTTAAGCTGTATGAGATTTCCTCTAGGGGAACACAGCCTTGCATCTCTTTCTCCACAGCCCAGTACACAAACAAGAGTCGGACTTCCAGGTAACTGCTATGCACTTCCTGGCTGCTACCAATGCAATCCTTACAAATTGAATTTGGAATTTGGACAGCCTCATTTTAAGTCTGAAGTCCATTATATTGCCCAACAGGAACAACTCTGGGTCCTATGGGAATTCCTTAACTATAATTTTCCCTTGGAATTCACCTAGTTCATCCAAAAGGGACTCATCTTGATACATGTCCAGGTCACGTGCAAAAAAGGTCCCTGACTCAATGCTGCATCTAAAACATTGGTCTGATAATTTTGGTTTAGATCTATTACTCTTTTGCGACGTAAGGAACAGCTGATGCAAAAAATTGCATTGCACCAGCCTGTACCACGCATTGATGATTGCAGTCATACCAGACCGACACAGGTCGGACCAGTACTGTTCATCAATCGTTATTCCTAGGTCCAACTCCCATTTCTGCCTTGATTTATGAAGGCTTTGTCGAGGTCTTTCTGCTTGGAGGCAGAAATATATTGTCAAAATGAATTTCCGTGTTTTCCCCCTTCGAATCATGGTCTCCACGTCACTGCAACCATGCGGGGCCATGGTTGGACCTAATTTGTCCTGAAGAAAATATCTTATCTGAAGGTAGCAGTGGAATGTCCTATTTGATAAATCATATAAGTTGTTCAAATGACATTGCAGTCAGAAGGTGCAAGTCAATATTCTCTCTTTGGCTTGGCTTCGCGGACGAAGATTTATGGAGGGGGTAAAAGTCCACGTCAGCTGCAGGCTCGTTTGTGGCTGACAAGTCCGATGCGGGACAGGCAGGCACGGTTGCAGCGGCTGCAGGGGAAAATTGGTTGGTTGGGGTTGGGTGTTGGGTTTTTCCTCCTTTGCCTTTTGTCAGTGAGGTGGGCTCTGCGGTCTTCTTCAAAGGAGGTTGCTGCCCACCAAACTGTGAGGCGCCAAGATGCACGGTTTGAGGCGATATCAGCCCACTGGCGGTGGTCAATGTGGCAGGCACCAAGAGATTTCTTTAGGCAGTCCTTGTACCTTTTCTTTGGTGCACCTCTGTCACGGTGGCCAGTGGAGAGCTCGCCATATAACACGATCTTGGGAAGGCGATGGTCCTCCATTCTGGAGACGTGACCCATCCAGCGCAGCTGGATCTTCAGCAGCATGGACTCGATGCTGTCGACCTCTGCCATCTCGAGTACTTCGACGTTAGGGATGAAAGCGCTCCAATGGATGTTGAGGATGGAGCGGAGACAACGCTGGTGGAAGCGTTCTAGGAGCCGTAGGTGATGCCGGTAGAGGACCCATGATTCGGAGCCGAACAGGAGTGTGGGTATGACAACGGCTCTGTATACGCTTATCTTTGTGAGGTTTTTCAGTTGGTTGTTTTTCCAGACTCTTTTGTGTAGTCTTCCAAAGGCACTATTTGCCTTGGCGAGTCTGTTGTCTATCTCATTGTCGATCCTTGCATCTGATGAAATGGTGCAGCCGAGATAGGTAAACTGGTTGACCGTTTTGAGTTTTGTGTGCCCGATGGAGATGTGGGGGGGCTGGTAGTCATGGTGGGGAGCTGGCTGATGGAGGACCTCAGTTTTCTTCAGGCTGACCTCCAGGCCAAACATTTTGGCAGTTTCCGCAAAGCAGGATGTCAAGCGCTGAAGAGCTGGCTCTGAATGGGCAACTAAAGCGGCATCGTCTGCAAAGAGTAGTTCACGGACAAGTTTCTCTTGTGTCTTGGTGTGAGCTTGCAGGCGCCTCAGATTGAAGAGACTGCCATCCGTGCGGTACCGAATGTAAACAGCGTCTTCATTGTTGGGGTCTTTCATGGCTTGGTTCAGCATCATGCTGAAGAAGATTGAAAAGAGGGTTGGTGCCAGAACACAGCCTTGCTTCACGCCATTGTTAATGGAGAAGGGTTCAGAGAGCTCATTGCTGTATCTGACCCGACCTTGTTGGTTTTCGTGCAGTTGGATAATCATGTTGAGGAACTTTGGGGGACATCCGATGCGCTCTAGTATTTGCCAAAGCCCTTTCCTGCTCACGGTGTCGAAGGCTTTGGTGAGGTCAACAAAGGTGATGTAGAGTCCAAGTCAATATTAGGGAAGTTGAAATCACCCATAACGACAACCCTGTAATTTCTGAACCATTCCAAAATCTGCCTGCTTATCTGCTTCTTGGTGTCCCGAGGACTATTTGGGAGCCTTATGATGACTCCCAGAACAGTGATAAGTCCCTTCCTGTTTCTGACATCCACGCCCACCGACTCAATGGACACTCCATCTACTGCCTCCTCCCTTTCTATAGCTGTGATATTGTCCCTGACCAGTAATGCTACTCCCAAGCCCTCTCTTACCTGCCATCCTAAACCCCAATACCTGCATCAGCCAATTCTGCCCTTCCTCCAACCAAGTTTCAGTAACGGCCACAACATCATTGTTCCACGTACCGATCCATGCTCTAAGTTCATCCCCTTTATTCCTAATAGTCCTAGTGTTGAAATAAACATATTTCGACCCCTCTAACTGCCTACATTTATACCTGTCCTTCCTCATAAGCTTAGAACACTTGGCATCATGCTTTTGACCTTCTGCCCTATTCTCTGCACTCACATTCTGGTTCTCACCCCCCCTACCAAACTAGTTTAACTCCTCCCCACAGCTCTTGCAAACCTGCCTGCCAGGATATGGGTTCCTTTCAAGTTCATGTGTAGCCCAACCTTTTTGTACAGGTCAGACCTTCCCCAGAAGAGATCCCAATGATCCACAAACCTGAACCCCTCCTTTATTTTCACTCCAAAATGATCATCCATGACTCAAATAAAATATCTTCAAACTAGCTGACCCATCCAGCACTAGGACACAATGTTCTCAGAGCTCATGGAAGGGAACCACAGACAATGAATATGAGTGTAGACCTTAAACCAGAACAGAGTGAATGAATCTGTTCAGCATTTCTGTTGTAGAATCTTCACTTGCTGTTAACACTTTGATTTGAAGAGTGGCCACCTGGTGAAATCATACCCGACAGTACAGAAATAGGACCTTCAACCCATCATGTCCTTGCTGCCCATCTGTACTAATTCTGTTCCAGAACACTCCCCCTTCCCTTGTACTTTTTTAATACTTTAACAATTCAAGGGCTCATCTAGATACCTTTTGCTTCTATTGCCCATCAGGCAGTGCATTCCAGATTCCCACCACTGATTGGATTACAAAAACCTTCTTCCTCAAATGCTCTCTAAATTTCCCACTGCTTACATTAAACCTACGCCATTCGGTTTTACACTCCTCTTCAATGGGGAATGTTTCTTACTATCTTCTCCAGCATTGCTCCTCACATCCCCGCTTCCACTCCAAGGAAATCATCCAACCTCTCCAATCTCTCTACATAATATAAATGCCTCAAGCCGAGAATTAGTGGTTCGGGCTTCAGCGACCAAGGTTCAAATTAGGCGCTGTCTTTAAGGAGTTTGCGGGTTCTCCCCATGTGTGCATATGTGGATTTCCTCTGGGTGCTCCAACTTCCTCCCACCCTCCAAAATGTACCGGGGGTGTAGGCCAATTCAGGTATTTGGGTGGCATGGGGTTGTGGGCTGAAGGGCCTGTTACTGTGCTGTAAATTAAATAAATGAATCTCTCTGCACCCTCTTCGAGCAGTTGCATCTTCCTGTGTCATGGAGAAAAAAAAGCTGTACACGGGGCTCCAGCTGTGGCCAGATGATGAAAATAATTGCTTCCCTGCTCTTAAATTTTACCCCAAACTTATGGTCGACCATATTTCAAATGCATTTTGCACAATCTTATCAATGGACCCCCTTTCCTTTTATGCTCCCCAGGGCCTGCCAACTCCTTTTCTGCATATTAGCCTTAATGGTCCTTGAAAACTGCATCACTTCACACCTATCCGAATTTAATTCAATCTGTCAATGCTCTGACCATCTTGCCAACTCATGAAGACTCTTCTCCTCTCTGTCAATAGCACAAACATTTTTGAATATCCTGCAATCATACTTCCTACATTCAGATTCAAATTGTCCATGCACTTCACAAATAGTGAGTATACCAGCACTGATAACTGGGTAACAATGGTTACATCTCATTAAAAACTCCCTATCTCCTGTCACTAAACCAATTTTCGACCCAAGTTACCAACTCGCTGTGGTCTCCAGAGACCACTCTTTGAGACCCTCTGTGCCCTCTTCATTTTATCCCCACTTTATACTTTTGGTAGCCTTATCAGGTCTCCCTTCTCTTCAGCTCTCTGTACCTGCCTTATGCTCCCCTTTATCGAACCTTTGATACGCCTTGACCCCAATTTATTTGCACTTGCTGCCCTTACCGTTCACCGTGAGAGGACATGCTGGCTCTTTCATTGGGTGCAGACTTACCCTTGAGTAGATACTCCCAGATGACTTTTACCTGATCCTGTCTTATTGAAATCGACCTCCCCCACTTCAGACCCTTAATTTCTAGCCTATTTTTAATCCTTTATCATAACAACCTTGAAACTCACAGTTATGGTCACTGTCTCTGAAATGGTGTCATTGAGATACTCCAACCGCTTATCCAGCGATATTTCCTCTGATTAATTCCAGTACAGCCTTTTCTCCAGAGGGCCTATAAGAGCTCACCTGGTGGATTGAAAATTTCAAAACTTTTTAAGCCTTTCCCACAAA
The DNA here is from genome assembly GCF_036971445.1 of Narcine bancroftii. Lineage (NCBI taxonomy): Eukaryota > Metazoa > Chordata > Chondrichthyes > Torpediniformes > Narcinidae > Narcine > Narcine bancroftii. Next base: position 85,725,884 of record NC_091476.1, on the reverse strand, counting down.
AGGTAATCAATTTAATGCTGGAAGCTGAAATCCATATTACCAGAATCTTTTGGTAATAGAATTTCATGGACGCATCTCAATGAAACCAATTTCCCTCTACCCGACCAGGTACTGGGATCTAGTTGCGGACCTCATTCTTGTTTCAGTTACAGGGATTTACTCTTCTGAGACATAACATATGTAAATGATTTGACAGAGGAGAGGACCAACTGAGTTAAGTTTGCTGATGACTTAAAGTTGGTTAAAAAGCAAATCATGTAAAGGACATAGAGTCTGAAGAGATATAAACAAAGGTCAAAGGTCAAATAGATGGAGTACACATTGGTACATGTGAGGTCATCTACTCTGGAAGGACAATAGTAGATTCGACCTTTGCACCTTGGTGAACAATTGCAGCTTTCTGCAATGCAGAGAGACCTAAGAGTGCTTGCAGGTAAATCGTGAAAGGTTAGTTTGCAGGTGCAACAGGTAGTCAAGAAGGCAAACAGGATGTTGGCTTCATTGCTTGAAATATTGAATTTAAGAGCAGAAAGGTACTGTTGCAACTGGACAGGGTACTGCTGAGCCCACACCTGGAGTACTACACACAGTCCTGGGCTCCTCGCTTGAGAAAGGAGGGCCTGGCTTGGGAGGAGGTGTAATGGAGGTTTACCAGGTTGATTCCAGAGATGAGAGAGGAAGCTTGTGAGAGAAGATTGAGTTGCCTGGGAGTTTACTTACTGAAGTTTAGAAGGATGTCTGGGGGTCTTAAAGAAACATAAGATTATGAAAGGAATAGATAAGATAAAAGCAGGGAGGTTGCTTCCCATGGTAGGTGAGACAAGAACCAAGATCCTCAAGATTCAAGGAGTAGATTTAAAGCAAAGATACAGTCGAATTGCTTCTCCCAGAGACAAGTGAATCTGAGGAATTCTCTGTCCAGTGACATAGTAGAGGCTGCCCCAAGACAGATAATGATTTTTAAAATTTCAGAATAGGGAAATTAACGATCATGGGTACCCATGGATAAGTGGCGCTGAGTCCATGGCTAGATCTGCCTCTGTCTAATTAAGTGATACAGCAGGATCAACAGGCTAGATGGCCAACTCCTGCTCCTGGATCTTACACTCCAATCCTATGTTCGGAACCAGCCTTTCTCTGATCTGGCAGAGGATTCAAAATTCTTTTCCATTTAATTGGATTCTTGGCCAGCAACTGAGGAAAGTGAAAGGGAAGTCTTTGGTTATTTTGCTTGGGGTTAATTAACAATTATTTTTAACTAATTTCACATGCTTTAGTTAACTTTTTCATGTTTTAAATCTTTCAACTAGATGTATGAATGAATGAATGAAGAATTCAATCATATGCCAAGAACATAAAACACACAAACAACAATTTCTGTACAAATACCAGAGGATATCTGTTTAAGGTGGGGGAGGAATGAGGGAAACATCAAATATAATTTTTTTTTACAAAGTATGGTGGGTGCGTGGAATTCATTGTGAGGGGTGGTGGCGGCGGCTGGTACAATCGTGGCATTCTATGGACTCTTTAATAGGCACATGGAAGTAAGAAAACTAAAGGGTTATGAGTGCAATGTAGGGAAGGGTTAGATTGCTGTGGAATAGGTTTACATGGATCAGCATGAGAGCATGGGCTGAATGGCCTGTACCATGCTCTAATGTCCTATGTTCCATGTAAGATGACACAAAAAAGATTGGTAGAGAATACTCTTTCTCTCCAAATGTGCACTGTTCCTATTCTTGGATGGATTATATATTAATAGATAGTCGATTGATTTCATTGACCAATTCACTTGAATGTCAAAGAAAAATGATATCGGACCATGCTGCTGTTATCCTATCTTTGAAATCCCCTGATACTCCTTTCACAGCGAGGCAGTGGCGATTTAATTCTATCTTGCTTTCAGACAAGGATTTTTTGAATACTCTGGAGGAGAAAATTCAGTTCTTCTCCAACAGTTTTTAAAGTAATTGTCTGTGATACTATGAAAGCATATCTTAGAGGGCATATTATTCTTATATAGCTAATGTAAAGAGGAAGACTAATAAGGAGATTAGATTTGGTCAATCAGGTCAAACAAATTGACTTACAGTATGCATAAGGTAAAAGTCCTGATTTGTATAAAAGGAGAACTGAATTTAAAACTAAATTTGATCTTCCTTCTACTTATACCATTGAACAGCAAATTTTGAGGAGTCAAAGTCAGTTCTATATTCATGGGGAAAAGTCCGGTAAAATTTGGCTAGCCAACTGAAAGGAATGGATGCAAAGAGACAAACTAATAAGATTCAGATGGAAGATGGTACGCATACTACTGATCATTTAAAAATAAATGATACTTTTAGAGCATTCTATTCTAGATTGTATACTTCTGAATCCAATAATGATAATGCTTCAATGCTGGATTTTCTGGACTGCCTTAACTTATCTACACTTTCTCAAAATAACCGTGGAAGTTTGGAGGCACCTATCATTCAAGAGGAAATATTTTTTGCAGTTTCTTCGCTACAATCTGGTATATATCCAGGACTTGATGGATAGCCCATAGAATTTTATAAATCCTTTTCCAAATTGCTAGTCCCCTGTACTTAATGACTCATTTAAACAAGAGAATCTTCCATCATCTTTTAATGAAGCTTTTATTTCTCTTATTCTGAAAAAGGTGAAGCATCCAATTGAATGTGCTTTTTATAGGCCTATCTCTTTACTTAATGCAGATATGAAGATCTTGTCTAAAATATTGGCCCATAAACTTGAGAATATTTTACCATTAATAATTTTAGAAGATCAACTGGTTTCATTAAAAAAAATTATTCTTATTTTAATGTACATCGTTTATTGAATATTCTATATTTACCCACCAGTCCTGCCCCTGAATGTGTTCTCTCCTTAGATGCAGAGCAGGCCTTTGATTGAGTGGAATGGGATTATTTATTTGCTACTTTGAAAAAAAAATAATTTTGGACCATGTTTTATTAAATAAATTGAATTATTACATCTATGTCCCACTGCCTCAATTCTTACTAATCTACAAAAGTCAAAACCTTTTTTTAATCTTCAGCAGGTACTCATCAAGGTCATCTTTCAAGTCCATTACTTTTTGACTTGATATTGGAACCTTTTGCTCTTCATGAAAATAGAGATGTTACTGGGTTCCTTAGGAATGGCAATGAACATAAGGTTTCATTATATGCAGATGATCTTTTGCTTTTTGTTTATAATCCATAAGTTCCTTTACCAAGCAAATTAGCTTTTCTTTCTCATATTAATCAGTTTTCTTTTATATTGAATTTGAATATAGGGAAACTTTAACTTTTAAATGGTTCTATATCAAGTTATTCTAATTTTCATTTTAAGATTGTGCAGAATTAATTTATTTATCTCAGCATTACATTTACTAAGAACTAGAAACATCTTTTTAAGGAAAATTTTCCACCCTATTTAATCAATTTAAATTATTATTTTCAAGATCATCACCTTCATAATTTTCAATGATTGGTTGTAGTAACTCTATTAAAATGAACATTTTACCTAAATTTTTGTTCCTCTTTTAATCTGTACCAATTGTTATTCCTAAATCTTTTTTTGACTTACTGGACTAGATTATATCTTCTTACAAATGACAAGAGAAACACCCTCACTTATCTTCAAAAAGCTAAAAGGAATGGCGGACTGGCGTTTCCCAATTTTCATTGTAATATTGGGTGGTCATTAATCGTTAGTTAATTCTTGTGTTACATTTTGATAATTTGGTTGGTTGTCCTTCATGGGTAGAAATTAAATTAAATTTCACAAAGAATACTTCTTTATTGGCAATTTTAGGTTCTTTTTTAATCTTCCTCTTTATATAAGCTATCTGATTATCTGATATTTAACCATAGTTCAAGAATATGGGCACAAGTTAGAAGGTGTTTTGTATTTCACAATTTTTCTCTTACTAGTCCTATTACATTCAATCACCTTTTTCTACCGTCATTGCAGGATAAAGCTTTTATTGATTGACACAGGTTGGGCAATAATAATTCAAAGATGCTTTTTTATTCAAAATAATTTTGCTTCTTTTGAATAATTGGTGGTAAAATTTGACTTCCAAAACATATTTTTTTTTAGATTATTTATGAGTTAGACAATTTGTTCAATCTCAGATCCCTGACTTGCTGTGAATTCCTGAGACAAATATACTATTTTAAAAATATTTTATTTAAGATTAATCAATACAAACATAACAATAATTACTACATCTAAATATATATATCATATGATCAATCATTTTTTTATATATGGAAACAACCCCCCAACCTCCCAACTATTACACTCTCTCTTCCCTGCCCCAACTACAAAGAAAAAAGAAAGAAAAAAGAAATCATTATTTAATCTTAGAGTTATAACTAAAAATCTTCTTGGCTGGAGAAGTTCACTGGGATGGATTGAGACCTCATCCTTTAATATCAACAGGTTCAAAGTAAGGGCTCAAACATTAATTAAAAATGATTATTTATCTCTCAAATTATATGTAATCTTTTCTAAAGGAATACAGGCTTTCATTACATTATGCCATCTTTTCATCCCGAAATTTAAATCAGATTTCCACGTAATAGCTAAACATATTTTTGAGAGCACTATTGATAACGGCAAAACTCAATTTGATACATATTTAGCTTCAATTTTAAAGCTGTTGATTTAATATCTCCTAACAAAAATAACATTGGATCAAGAGGTAAATTTATTTTTAAAATCTGCTCTAAAAAATATTTAATTTGCGACCAGAAACCAGAGACAAGTATTCTTGATTTATATTTTGATTTAAAACTTTCTCATGAAAGTTTATAATAATTTGCTTGATTTAATAATAGATCAAGAGAAACTGGGAACATGATTTGAATCTTTCATTCTCAGATGAGGTGTGGGACTCTATTTGTAATTTGATTAACATGACTTCCCTTTGTACATGACACTGTTTCCATTTAAATTGGTCAATGGAGTACATATGTCTGATGTTAAATTGTCTTGTTTTTATTCAGAGATATCCTCAATGTGACCAAAAATCCTCTATGTAACAAATGTAAAATTGCTGAGGCTTCTTTGATTCGCATGTTCTGGACTTGCCCTACTTTAGAAAATTTGGAAAGATATTTTTCAAACATTATCGGTGATTCTTAAGGTTAAATTGGAACCTTACCCTTTTATTGCTCTTTTTGGATCATCTCAAAGCAGAATTTTATCTTTTATTTTATTGATGGCTTGATGTGTAATTTTGATGAAATGGAAAGATAATACTCCACCTATACGTACTCAATGGTTCATTGTCTTGTTCAAGTTTAGAAAAAATTAGATGTGCCATTAAAGATTTAAGTATTCCCTAAAGACATGGGGCCCTTTTATGGACCATAAACAGAATCTAAAGTTTTAGGGTTGTTATAACCTTCGATGCAGTTGTCACTTTTTAAAAAACTTCTATAGTGACCAGGGTTTAGAATTAACGAGAAGGTTTGTTTTTCTTTTTCTTTTTCTTGTAATTTGTATTTCAATATATAATTATATTGTTTAATTTTTGTATTATTGCAAACTTCAATAAAATGTCTTAAAAAGGAAAAGATTCTAAACATAAAAGGAAGATAAAAGTATATTCACAGTTGGCTAGTAGTGCAAAAACTGTGTTGTATCAATTGCGGAGACAGATCTTTGGTGGTCTTGGAGAAGCTTATAATTACAGCATTTAATTCAGAAAGTTCAAGAAGGTTGTAGCTGTTGGAAAAAGAAACTCTTCTTGAAACAAGAGACGGTAGACCTCTGTAGCTTCTGTCCAAAATGAGACGAAGAAATCGTGGCCATGATGAAGGGGATCCTTGGTGATGCTGGTAGCCTTCTTGAGGCTGTGTCTCATGTAGGTGTCTTCAATGGCCTGGAGATCAGTGACTGTGATGTTCTTGTCTATGTCTGCCACTTTCCAAACCAGACCACAATGGAACTAAGAGGTGTATTTCCAGTGTACCTCCAGAAGATCAATAGATTATTCATCAACATTTCGAATCTCCTCATAGGAAGTAGAAGTGTTAACGTACATTCTCCATGATTGCCTTGATGTGCTGGTCCCAGAAGAGATCCACCATTATGTGAATTCCCAGGACCTTGATCTCGATTCCTTAGTCTGTCTTGTTATTTCACCAACAACATTGGTGTTGCCAGTGAATTTGTTGATTTGGTTGGAGCTGAACCAGTCATGGGTATTACTTCCATTTGAATTACTTACTTCAGTCTTCATGGTTTTTTTTCAGAAGAGTAGAGAAATGAAGGGGAGGGGTGCAGCAGTGGTAGGCAAGTGATAGGTGGATCCAGAAGAGGAGAGATTGCTTGACAGGTAGAGTCAGATGGGATAGGGGAGGGGAAATAGCCACAAAGCTGCAGATGATGGTATTTGATAAGAAAGGAAGGTGCTGAATAGAACCAAATATGGAAGGATGCGATGGGCAGATGGGAGGAGGGGAGAAGGAACCCAATGGGAGAAGGGTGTAGATGTTGCACAGACAGAGCAGGTGGGGGAGTGGAAGGAATCTGAGTAACAGGGGCTGGGTCATGGTTTGGACGGAAGAGGGACTATGCGAGGGCCTAGAGACATGCAGCATGGAGCTAATTTCTTCAGCCCAACCTACCCACATCCACCAAACCTGTCTACCTCCCACACAACTAGCCTGCATTTGGTCCATATCTCTCTCAACCTATTCTATCCATGGATCTGTCAAAATGTTTCTTAAATGTTGCAACAATACCTGCTTCAACCATCTCTTCTGGAAGCTCTTTCCATGCACCCAGCACCTTCTGTGTCACCAAACTTAGAAGGAGTGACATCTGGAGTTCATCCTTGCCAGCTATTTCCATTCCTCTTTTCTCTTCCTATGCAGACCTCTCTATCTTAGTCCTCCTCCACTGCCAATCTCAAATAATGCACCTCATATTCCATCTGGATGTTCTACAACTCAACAACATGAACATTGAATTCTTCAATTTCAAGAAACCTTCACCCCTTCGGTTGGTTTAACTCACCATCTGATATACGCTGGTCCTCAAACCAAACATGGGCTCCCCCATTCCCTCGTCCTCCAGTTCCCATCTGCCCAGCTTCCCTCCCTTACTTGGTTCCACTTATCAGATCCCATCAACTGTAGCATTTGCTACTCCATTTATCACCTCCCAGTCTCTGTTGTTATATCTACCCTTCCATCTGCACCTGTCATCTACCAATCAATCCTTCCTCATCTGGATCCACCTATCACTTGCCAGCTTTGCTCCCTCCTTGCCCCCCTCTTGCCTCCTCTCTCCCCTTTCAGTTCTGATGAAAAGCCACGACCCAAAACCTCATCTGTCCATTTACTACCACAGACGCTGAATTCCTCCAGCAGTGTGTTTCTTGTTCTGGATTGAAGCACCTACAGTCTTCTGTGTCTCTAAGCTTTGCTAGCTGGTTGCCCTTCTGTCAGTGGTGGGATCTGTGATTTATTGACCCAAAGTCCTGGTGGATGCATTGACCTCTCCATCTGATTTGAGAGTGTGTCAGGCCAGCAATTCATCTCTACTTTGGTAATTCATGCACATGTGGCTGGTAAACAAGGGTCATGTATTCTATCAAGCACAATCCAACTCGTTATGTTCCAGATTATTGATATTCAGGCTCGCATCCTGGATTTAAATAGATGAACACTCCATATGTAAAATGTTCACAGCGCAAATAAATTTCTGTATCCAAGTAAACTTTGATTATTTTTCTCTCCTTCAGTTTAAACAAAATTCACTTCATCCGTGAATTAAATTATTGATACATAAATCAAAATGACCTATATCAAATAAATAAATCCATCAGTATCTGGGCTGTGTGTTATTGTGGGTGATAAATATTACATGTTTCAAATGCAATGTATGAACCATTGAGTAGTAGTGCCAATGAAGGGATGGTCTTGTCAGGGTCATAGGCTGAAGTTCAACTTGATCTCTAAATATAGACTACAGGGAATACACATGGAGAATGTACCAGTGGAATCTGATACAGATGAAGAATGTACCAGTGGAGTCTGATACAAATAGTGACTGTACAAGTGGAATCTGATACAGATGGAGACTGTACCAGTGGAGTCTGATACAGATAGAGACTATACCAGTGGAGTCTGATAAAGTTGAAGACTATACCAATGGGATGTGATACAGACTGAAACTGTACCAGTAGAGATTGATAGAGATGGAGACTGTACCAGTGGAGTGTGATACAGACTGAAACTGTATCAGTAGAGATTAATACAGATGGAGGACTGTATCAATAGTGTCTGATACAGACAGAGACTGTACCAGTGGAGTCTGATACAGATGGAAACTGTGCCAGTCATGTCTGGTACAGATAGAGGACTTTTAAAACCAGAATGAACAAGTCATGAAATGCCATGTTTCATGGAAGAATCATAGTGTGAACATTTATATTATAACCATCTTACAACATTACTATAAAAGTTAAAAATAATAATGAACAATAAGTAAGGCAGTGTCTTTGGTTCATTGATTATTCAGGAATCTGATGGCAGTGGGGAAGAAGCTGTCCTTCTACCACTGAGTGTTCATCTTTAGTCTCCTGTACCACCTTCTCAATGGTAGCAGATTGAAGAGGGCATGGCCTGGGTGGTGGGGGTCTTTAAGGATAGAGGGTGCTTTTTTAAGACACTGCCTCACGTAGATGTCCTCGATGGAGTGTAGTCTGGTGCCTGTGATGTCACAAGCTGAGTTAATAACCCTCTGGAGTTTATTCATGTCCTGAGAGCTGGTGCCTCTATACCAGGCAGTAATGCAACCAGCAAGAATGCTCTCCATGGTACACCAGTAGATGGCTATGAGATTCTTCTGTGACATACCAAATCTCCTCAGACACCTCACGAAGTATAGCCACTGGCAAGCATTCTTTGTGATTGCATCAACATGGAGGCTCCAGGACAGATTGTCAAAGATGTTCACACCCAGGAATTTGAAATTCTTGACCCTTCTCCAATACTGAGCCCTCGATGAGGACTGAGGTCGTGTTTCCCTGTCTCCATCCTGAAGACCACAATCATCTCCTTGCTTTTGCTGATTTGAGCACAAGGTTGTTAAATTTACACCATCAATAGGCTGATCTATTTCCTCCTGGTCGCTTCCTCATTGCCATTTCTGATTCTGCTGACAATTGTAGTAACTTGTAGATAGCATTGGAATTGTGCCTGGCCACACAGTCATGATGTATAACAAATAGAACAATGTGCTAAGCCCGCACCCATGGGTGCACTTAATCAGTAAGGAGGAAACATTGTTTCCAAATTGCAGAGGGGGTACAGATGCCTAGTCTTTGTAGCTTCTTGACAAGCACCAAGGGAATAATGGTATTGAAGGCCAAGCTGTAGTCGATGAACCCCAGCTGTATATCCTACCTTGGTTTGTCCTTCCAAGTTGCAACACCTCACATTTCTCTACGTTAAATTCCAACTGCCATTTTTCAGCCCATTTTTCTACCTGGTCCAGATCCCTCTGCAAGCTTTGAAAAACTTCTTCATTTTCTACAACACCCCCAATCTTTGTGTCATCTGCAAATTTGCTGATCCAATTTATCTCATTATTATCCAGATCATTGATATAGACAACAAACAGCAATGATCCCAGCACCGATCCCTGAGGAACACTACTAGTCACAGGCCTCCTTTCTAAGAAGCAATCATCCACCACTAGTCTCTGGCTTCTCCCATACAGCCATTGTCGAATCCAGTTAACTACCTCATGATGAATATCTAGCATCTGAACCTTCCTGACTAACCTCCCATGTGGTACCTTGACAAGGCCTTACCAACTCCAAGTTGTCCATGTAGATTGATTAAGCATGACCTACCATGTCTCAAGCCTTATTGACTATCCCTAATACTTTTTACCTAATCTCTTAGAACACCTTCCAATAATTTACCTACCACTGATCATAGAACTATAAAACGCTACAGCGCAGAAAACAAGCCTTTTGGCCCTTCTAGTCTGTGTCAGGCTCACCAACCTTGAATTTTACCAGGATTAATTTTGGAGCCCTTTTAAAACATTGGAACAACGTGAGCTACTCTCCAATCCTCTGACACCACACCTGTGGTTAAGGATATGTTAAATATTTCTGCCAGAGCCCCTGCAATTTCTATACTAGCCTCCCTCAAGGTCCAGGGGAATATTTTGTCAAGCCCTCGAGATTTATCCACCCTTATTTGCTGTAAGATAGCAAGCATTTCCTCCTCTTTTTAATGTGTGAACCTCTTTAAGGTTCCATGACCTCACTGCTTATTTTCCTTACTCCCCACGACTCTGTGCCTTTTTCCTGAGTGAATACTGATTGAAAAAAAACATTTAAGATCTCCCCCATCTCTTTTGGCTCCATACAAAGCTGACCACTTTGATCTTTGAGTCGATCGATTTTATCCCTTACTATCAGTTTGCTCTTAATATACCTATAGAAACCCTTAGGATTTTCCTTCACATTGTCTTCAAAAGCCACCTCATGTCTTCTTTTAGCCTTTCTGATTTAATTTTTGAGCATTTTCTTGCATTTTTTATACCCCTCAAGTACCTCATTTGCTCCATGTTGCCTCTACCTGCTGTACACCTTCTTAATATCCCACAATATCCCTCAAAAACCAAGGTTACCAACACCTGCTAACTTTGCCTTTTATCCTAACAGGAACTTACAAACTCTGTACTCTCAAAATCTCACCTTTGAAGATCCTCCACCTATCTTGCACATCCTTGCCCAAAAACAGCTTATCCCAATCCACACATTCTGGATCCTTTCTCATTTCCTCAAATTTGGCCTTTCTCCAATTTTGAATATCAACCTGAGGCTCAGACCTATCTTTCTCCATAATTAACTTGAAACTAATGGAATTACAATCACTGGACCCAAAATGTTCCCCTATACATACATCTAACACCTGTCCTGCCTTGTTCCCTAAAATAAGATCGATTATTGAACTCTCTCTAGTTGTACCTCTATATATTGATTTAGAAAACTTTCCTCAACAATGTTACAAACTCCAAGTTATCTAGCCCTTTCACCGTATAGGAATCCCAGTCAATATGTGGAAAGTTAAAATTTCCAACAATCATAACCTTATGTTTCCTGCAGCTGTCTACTATTTCTCTACAGATTTGTTCCAATTCTTGTTGATGATCGGGCAGTCTATTATATAACCCCATGAGTGTGGTCATACCTTTCCCATTCCTTAGCTCCACCCATAATGCCTCAGTAAATGGGCCCTCTGGTCTGTCCTGCCTGAGCACAGCCGTGATATTTTCCCTGATGAGAAATGTCACTTTTTCTTCATCATTCCACTCCCTCCCCTCAATCCGCTCTATCGTGTCTGAAGCAATGGAAGCCCAGAACATTGAGCTGCCAGTCCTGCCCCTCCTGCAACCAAGTTTCACTAATGGTCACAATTGCATGTGCCAATCCACACTCTAAGCTTGTCTGCCTTTCCTACAATGCTCCTTGCATTGAAATAGATGCACCTGAGAACATCTCCATCACATACAACCCATTGAATTCTAATGGTGCATCCTCTGCACAACTTGCTTTTCCACTCAATTTAGTGTCATCAGCAAAATTAGATACACTACACTCTGTCCTCTCTTCCAGATCATTAATGTACATCGTGAATCATTCTGGGCCCAGCACCGACCCCTGCGGCATCCTGCTCACCAATGGCTCCCAACCAGAGAAACACCCCTGTATTCCAACTCTCTGCTCTCTGTTGGTTAACCAATTCTCTGTCCATGCTAATACATCACCCCCAACATTTACTCCTCTCTATCTACCTCACTTGTTATATCCTCAAGGAACTCCAGTGAGTTTGTCAAACAGGACCTGCCTTTACTGAATTGACACTGAGTCTGCCTGATGGATCCATTTCACTCCAGATACCTCATTATTTCTTCAAGCATTTTCCCAACCACAGATGTGAAACTGAATGGCCAATTGTTCCCTACTTTTTGCCTGCATCCTTTTATAAACAGTGGCATGACATTCACCATGTTCCAATCTGATGAAAAATTTAAAAAAAGGCATAGATAAGGCTTTACTCTAACTTCTGCCACTTCTTTCAGTGTCCTGGGATGCATTCCATTAGGACCAGGGAACGTATCTATCTCCAGACCACTGGTTTGATCAGTACTACCTCTTTAGTGATAGCTGTTACATCCACGTCCTCACCTCTCATCACATCTGTCTTTGGGCATGGTAGACGAGTCCTCCACCATGAAGACCGACACAAAATAGTCATTCAAATCTTCAGCCATTTTCTCATTGCCCAGTATCAATACCCACTTTTCATCCTCCAAGGGACCAACCTTCACTTTGGCCGCCATTTGCACTTCATGTAACTCTAAAAACTTTTACTGTTTAATTTTATGTTTTGCACACATCTTTTCTCCTCATCTACCTTCCCTCTCTTTGTTGCTCGCTTCATGATTCTTTGTTTTTTTAAAAGTTTTCCAAATTTTCTAGTTTCCCACTGTTCTTGGCGACTGTACACATGATTTTTTAGTTTGATACCTTCCTTTATGTCCTGAGTTATCGAAGGCTACCTGTCCCCACCCTGACTGTCTTTGCTTTTAACTGGAATATACTTTTGTTGAGCACCCCGAAAAATCTCTTTGAAAGTTTCCCACTGATCCTCGACCTTCCCTCCATATAGCGTTCCCTGGCCAACTTCTCCCTCATCCCCTTGTAGTTTCCCTTGTTTAGGCATAACGCACTGGTTTTAAACTGCTTTATTGTACCTCCATTTGTATGAGAAAGTCAGTCAAACTGTGATCACTATTTAGAAGAGGATTCCTAACTACAAGATCACTAACATTATTTGTTCATTGCCATGAACACAAGTATAAGGCACAGATACACTGAAATTCTTGCTGGAGTTACACAGTGTGAGAAACAGAAGTACCTTCACAGAAATTGCTCGAGACAAAAATTGAGAACAAAGAACATTTATTATACAACAATGGAAAGCTGGGTGCTTTCCCCTTACCCTGGGAATACACACACATACTGGGGCTCATCCAACTTTTATACAGTTCATTTCAGTATAGAGGTACTCTCCCCCTTACATTCTTCTGCCTCCTGGATGAGTTTGGCATTAGGCAATCCTGTCTGCCTACGTGCTGTTTCTGTGAACTTGGAGGACCAGGGGGTATCCTGTCGGTGTCCCATCATGTCATTGTCCTTATTCACACCTTCCCGACTCTCAAGGCTTACTAACTTCTTATATGCAGAACTTGCTAATTCTGTCTAAGGCTAGAAGACCCTTATCTTATTCAGACTAACTCTACTTCCTACATTCTAATATCTATCCTTATCCTATTCATACTGGCTTTATTCATTACACATACATCCATACCAGTCTTCTTCATCTTTCATATTTTCATATTAGTTTTACTCATCTCTCAAACACAGCTATTAAAATATCAATAAACAATAAGTACAAAGTAAATTATGATATCAGAGAAATGGAGTGAAACAAGAAAGTCTGCAAACATTGTGATTATATTACTACACAAAAGTGCTGGAAGAACTCAGCAGGTCCCACAGCATCCGTAGGAGGCAAAAATCTACAACCAATGTTTTGGGCCTGAGCCTTTCGTCAATGTATGAGCAAAAAACAGGCAGGCGCCTGAATAAAAAGGTGGAGAAAGGAAAGAAAGAGGGGCAGGGGAAGGAGCACAGGCCAACAGCCAAGAGGCGTTAGGTGAACATGGATAGGAAGACAGGAGAGATGGATAGCTCTGTGAATGGGGAGCTGGAGGAAAGGAGAAGGAAAGGAGACAAATAGAGAGAGAGCTAGAGGAAAGGTGACTTGGGGATTGGGAAAGAGAGAGATGGGTGCGGGTGGGCTAATGGAATGTGGAGAAGTCAATGTTAATGCCATTGGGTTGGAGGGCATCTTGTCGAAATATGAAGTGTCATTCCTCCAATTTGTGGGCGATCTCATTTTACATGAGACCATGGACAGACATGTCGGCATTGGGGTGGTTATGGTTAGCACTGGGGTGGCATGAGGTGGGATAGTTAGCACAACGCTATTACAGCGACACCAACCTGGGTTGGAATCTGACGCTGTTTGTCAGGAGCTTGCCCATTCTTCCCGTGACCTGCATAAGTTTCTTCCAGGTGCTCCAGTTTCCTCTGATGTTCCAAATATGCACAGGGTTAGTTGGTTAATTGACCACATGGGTGTATTTGGATGGCGTTGGCTTGTGAGCCAGAAGGGCCTGTTACTGTGCTTTCTCTCTTCATTAAAAGGATAGATAAATGTTGAAGTTAGTGCAAACAGATCTTTGGTGGTCCGGGTAATGTGGGAACAAAGAGTCCCAGGACAATTCCCACTTGACTGCACACAACTGAACAAAAATAGCTGCTGTTATCACATTCTAGTCCAGATGACACCTGCTAAAGAAGATTTAGTTCCAGGCTTTCTCATTTCAGGTTTTACTGGTGTTAGAAGTACACTTTTCTCAAATGGAACTACAACAGCAGCATGCATTTCTCTTTGAATGGAAATAACATAACAAAGTTTTCTTCTAACTTCACTAAGAAATGTTCCGTGCAGTGCATGCTAAAATATCCCTGAACCTCGAGAAATGATCCTGAATTGAAATGTTTGTTGTCCTCCCTTCCTTTCCTTCATGGATGCGGTCCGACTCCTTGAATCGCTCTAGTCCCTCCTTCTTTGCCAGTTACCAGGCACATAGTGGGTTACAATGCTTTGTGTGTGATGGTGGCTTCTGCGGCTGTGGGCCATTGGGCAAACATTGCGGCTTTGGCTGATTTATGATGAGGCCACGCAGTGTCCTGACTGGAATGAGAGCTACTGGGTTGTAAATCACACTGAGGGAACCTGCTTAATCACTGGTGTACAGAAAGGAGCAGGCAGGGCTGTGACAACAAGATACAAGGGCCCTGCTGGCAGCTGGTTCCTGAACAGGAGCAGTCTGAAAAGGCATATTTATCGTTGTGGTGACCAACCATTTTAATTCCACATGTTATTTTCATACTGACAGTCTCTTGTACTGCCAAATTGAGGCCATCTGAAAATTGGAGGTATAACACCATCTACTCCATCTTGTCAGTCTCCAACTAGATGGCATTAACATCGACCTCCAATTTCTGTTAACCACCACCTCCCCAGCCTCTCTCTTTCCCTCTTCCCTCAATTGATTTCTCGTCCCACATCCCCTTCTTTTCCTTCTTCTATCAGAGAGCTGTCCTGCCCAATCTCCTATCACTTCTCAGCTCCTTTCTCTTCTAACCTCCCACCTATTTTACCTATGACCTCTTGCATTTTACCTTTTGCTAACAGGTAAGAGGTTACCTGATACATGTAACAGGTTACAGATGCTCCTTCCCCAGCCCCTTTCTCCCTCCTCTTGTCTCCTCCTCTCTCCTCCCCCCCCCATCCACCTTTAAGTCTGCCTTTTTTTTTCTTATTCCTGCCAGCAGGCTGAGGCCCAAATCATTCATTACCTATTACTTGTTATGCACGCTCCACGATCTGCTGAGTTTCTCCAGCACTTG
Source organism: Narcine bancroftii (assembly GCF_036971445.1). NCBI lineage: Eukaryota > Metazoa > Chordata > Chondrichthyes > Torpediniformes > Narcinidae > Narcine > Narcine bancroftii. The sequence continues at coordinate 85,710,280 of NC_091476.1, read as the reverse complement.
ACCTTGTTCTTGTTCAGCTTTATTTGTCCCTGTGCTTTCTTTAAAATGACCAAGAACCACTTTTTCTCACACAACCATCACCAATTTCGTTGATGTCTGGAATTCTCTGGACACAGCCTGGTCCAGACAAACCAACCTCCCCTCCACTGACTCCCAGCTACACCTTGGGAAAGCTGGCAAAATATTAAAGGGCATACTCCCACACTGTTCACACTCACTTCTTCCCCGCCCCCCCCACTTCTGCCGAGCTGAAGATGCAAGTTTAAAAACACAAGGTCAGTGTCTTTCCTGCAGTTATCAGATATGAATGGGCATCCCATTAGTAAAAGATGATGCAGCTGCTCTACTGAACTATTCTTTACTTAATAACCAAGGTAGACCGTGCCCTGGACTTTTGTTTCATTATTGCATGAAGTAGAACCATGTAACCATAGGACATTATGACACAGGAACAGGTGCTTCAGACCATCCAGGCAGTTTTCAACTATTATTATTATTACACCTCACCAAAGCCTTCGACACCGTGAGCAGGAAAGGGCTTTGGCAAATACTAGAGCGCCTCGGATGCCCCCCAAAGTTCCTCAACATGATTATCCAACTGCACGAAAACCATCAAGGTCGGGTCAGATACAGCAATGAGCTCTCTGAACCCTTCACCATTAACAATGGCGTGAAGCAAGGCTGTGTTCTCGCACCAACCCTCTTTTCAATCTTCTTCAGCATGATGCTGAACCAAGCCATGAAAGACCTCAACAATGAAGACGCTATTTACATCCGGTACCGCATGGATGGCAGTCTCTTCAATCTGAAGCGCCTGCAAGCTCACACCAAGACACAAGAGAAATTTGTCCGTGAACTACTCTTTGCAGACGATGCCGCTTTAGTTGCCCATTCAGAGCCAGCTCTTCAGCGCTTGACGTCCTGTTTTGCGGAAACTGCCAAAATGTTTGGCCTGGAAGTCAGCCTGAAGAAAACTGAGGTCCTCCATCAGCCAGCTCCCCACCATGACTACCAGCCCCCCCCCACATCTCTTTCGGGCACACAAAACTCAAAACGGTCAACCAGTTTACCTATCTCGGCTGCACCATGTCATCGGATGCAAGGATCGACAACGAGATAGACAACAGACTCGCCAAGGCAAATAGCGACTTTGGAAGACTACTCAAAAGAGTCTGGAAAAACAACCAACTGAAAAACCTCACAAAGATTAGCATATACAGAGCCGTTGTCATACCAACACTCCTGTTCGGCTCCGAATCATGGGTCCTCTACTGGCATCACCTACGGCTCCTAGAACGCTTCCACCAGCGTTGTCTCCGCTCCATCCTCAACATTCATTGGAGCGACTTCATCCCTAACATCGAAGTAATCAAGATGGCAGAGGCCAACAGCATCGAATCCACGCTGCTGAAGATCCAACTGTACTGGGTAGGTCACGTCTCCAGAATGGAGGACCATCGCCTTCCCAAGATCATGTTATATGGCGAGCTCTCCACTGGCCACCGTGACAGAGGTTCACCAAAGAAGAGGTACAAGGACTGCCTAAAGAAATCTCTTGGTGCCTCCCACATTGACCCCCGCCAGTGGGCTGATATCGCCTCAAACCGTGCATCTTGGTGCCTCACAGTTCGGCGGGCAGCAACCTCCTTTGAAGAAGACCGCAGAGCCCACCTCACTGACAAAAGACAAAGGAGGAAAAACCCAACACCCAACCCCAACCAACCAATTTTCCCCTGCAACCACTGCAACCGTGTCTGCCTGTCCTACATCGGACTTGTCAGCCACAAACGAGCCTGCAGCTGACGTGGACATTACCCCTCCATAAATCTTCGTCCGCGAAGCCAAGCCAAAGAGAGAAAGAGTCCCACTGACCTGCATCCATTTCATATCTTTCCATATCTCTCCCATCTGTGTGCATAGAACCTAGAACATAGAAGATTACAGCCCACTACAGGTCCTTCAGCCCTCCATGCTTTGCTGACTCGTATATTCCTACAAAAACTACTAAACCCTCCCTGCCCCCTAACCTCTAATGTTGTTTCATCCATGTGCCTGTCTAAAAGTCTCTTAAATGCTCCTAATATTTCAGCCTCCACGACCATCCCTGGCAAGGCATTCCAGGCACCCACAACTCTCTGTGCAAAAAAATTACCCCTGACCTCTCCCCTAAGCTTACCTTCCTTAACTTCATACACATATCCTCTGGTGTTTGCTGATCCTGCCCTGGGAAACAGGTGCTGGTTGTCCACCTTTCTATCCCTCTCATAATCTTGTAGACCTCTATCAAGTTTCCCCTCATCCTTCTATGCTCCAAACTGAAAAGTCTCAGCTCTGCTAATCTAGCCTCATAAAATCTGATAAATGTCCTCTGCCCCCTCTCCATAGCTTCCACATCCTTCCTATCATGAGGTGATCAGAACTGAACACAATATTCTGTGTGGTCTTACTAGAGATTTGTAGAGTGTAACATGACCTCTCTACTCCTCCATTCAATCCCCCTATTATTAAATCCCAGCATCTCATTAGCCATCTTAACTATCCCATCAACCGTGTGGCGACCTTGAGGGATGTATGGATTTGAACCCCAAGGTCTCTTTGTTCATGCACACTCTTAAATAACTGACCATTAACTCTGTACTCAGCCTTCTGGTTTGTCCTTCCAAAATGGATCACCTCACACTTAGCCAGATTGAACTCTATCTGCCACTTTTCTGCCCAACTCTGCATCCTGTCTATATCTTTCTACAGCCTTCAGCTTCATCCACAATTTCTGCAACCTTTGTGTCATCCGCAAACTTATTGATCCATCCTTCCGCCTCTTCATCCAGGTCATTTATAAAACTCACAAAAAGCAGGGGTCTCAGAACAGAACCTTGCAGCATTTCACTAGTTACCGACCTCCAGGCTGAATACTTTCCTTCCACTACTACTCTCTGCTTTCTTTCTACAAGCCAATTTTTTATCCTCACAGCCAAGGTTCCACTGATCCTTTGCCTCAAGACTTTCTGGCTGAGTCTCTCATGGGGGACCCTGTCAAATGCCTTGCTAGAATCCATGTAGACCACATCTACCATCCTGCCCTCATCAATTTCTTTTGTAGATGTCCACATTTTTCTTAAATTTTAAAATTCAACTTGCATTCACCAATTTAGCTGGCAGCTTGTTCAACACTTCCATTACTCTCTCTTTTCAGAAGTTTCCCTAACGTTCCACTTAATGATTTCCCCTTTCACCCTTAACCCATTTCCTCTAGTTTGTATCTCATCTAACCTCAGAGATAAAATCCTACTTGCATTTATTCTATCTATACTCATCACTATTTTGTATACCTCTATTAAATGTCCCCTCATTTTCTTTTACGCTCCAGGGAATAAAGTCCTAACCTGTTTAACTTTTCCCTGTACCTCATCTGTACTTCATTATGGGTTGTCTTGCCTGGATAGCATGCAGATCAAAGCTTTCCACTGTATCTTGGTTCATATGACAAGAAACAATGCAATTCAGTTCACTTCACTATATGCCCACAGCGCCACATCCATAGAGGAAGATGCTGAAATTTCCATGAAGCTCAGTCCACATCTAATTTAGAATATGGATGCCTCAACAAACCAGTCTCTGCTCATTATTCTTCATGTCAAATGTTCTTTCACCTGGTCAAATCATGGAGGGGACTGAGGACATCCTTGAGGAGTGCTGGTGTGAAGTGAGATCATGGAGGGGGCTGAGTACATCCTTGAGGAGCGCCAGTGTAGAGTGAGATCCTGGAGGAGACTGAGTACATCCTCAAGAGCGCCAGTGTGGACTGAGATCATGGAGGGGGCTGAATATATTCCTGAGGAGAACCAGTGTGGAGGGAGATCATGGAGGGGGCTGAGTGTATGCCTGAGGTGCGCTGGTGTGGAGGGAGATCATGGAAGGGACTGAGAACATCCTTGAGGAGCGCTGGTGTAGAATGAGATCATGGAGGAGACTGAGTATGTCCTTGAGGAGCGCTGGTGTGAAGTAAGATCATGGAGGAGATGTTTTACCTATTTCTACTGATTGCAGTGTCTTTGACAGGAAGTTTCAAGGATCCAGTTACAAAGGGAGGCACTAATGCCCAGATCCTGAAATTTGAGAATGTGTTTGCTGGGGACTGTGGTATTGAAGGCAGAGACGTAGTTTATGGACAGTAGTCTGACAGTAATATCTTTGCCATCCTGATGCTTCAGATGTGACAGGGAGATAGGATAGCATCTGCCATGGATCTGTTTGGCTGGTAGGTAAGTTGAAGTGGTTCAAGGCTGGCAGGGAGGTTGGAGTGGGTCTCTGACCCACTGGTCATTCATCCTTCAGGGTCATTACTATGCTCTCTGATTGTCCTTGGTAATGAAACACTCAATTCCTTCAGAGGAACAGTGCTTGTGTTCCTGTGGACTCCATTTCCTATGTCTGGCAGTTTCTGCGAGGTAAGGATGACTTGCCTCCTTTGGACTTCTGTTGAGACATAATGAAGTCAATGTGGGGTCCACCTACCCTTCGACAAGAGGAAGAGGAGACACTTGATTGGTGGGTCGGATGGAAGCTGATGAGGTGATTTTTTTTTCTGTTGAGGTTCTGTGTTCCTGACACATGGACTCAATACTTTCCTGAATGCTCCTTCTGCATTATGGGTGGTAAATATCCAAGACTTCCCTTTGATCAGTTGGAACATTGCACCTTTTCAAACGGTTTTGTAAACTGAGAATACTGCAGTTGTTTCCTCTGCCCAGCGGATAATGTCTCACAGTGAACGAGCTCAGTAGTGGGCGTGAGTTTTGGGGTCTGATGTTGGGCCCATGAACAGTGTAGCTGACCTATTGGTATTTGTTTTCTCACATTTGTATACCTTCTCCATATTTATGACCACTAGGATCCTAAGCATGTGGCATTAAGTTTGTGTACATTGAGACAAGTGGCTAAATGATGGGATGAATACAGCATTTTAATTGGCCATTTTTGGGCATGCCTGTTGTATAGGTATTTTCAAGGTTGACAGGGCTAAGGCTTTTCTCTTTGGAGTATTGAAGGATAGAGGTGACTTAATAGATAATGAGGGGCTGAGATTAGGGTGGACAGCCAGCACCTTTTTCCCAGGATGGCAATTGCATATACCAGAGGACACTAGTTTAAGGTGAGTGGAGAAAAAATTAGGGAAGATGTCTGAGGCAGATTTTTCAAAGCAGAGAGGTGGGACCTGGAATGCATTGCTAGGCAGAAGAGTTGGAGGTTGGTACAATAGGGAGATTGGACAGATAGTCACATAAATGAAAGAAAATTCAGAGTCACGGGTGTGAGGTAGACAAGGATTGGATTAACGAGGAGTACTCTCTTTGGCTTGGCTTCGCGGACGAAGATTTATGGAGGGGGTAAAAAGTCCACGTCAGCTGCAGGCTCGTTTGTGGCTGACCAGTCCGATGCGGGACAGGCAGACACGATTGCAGCGGTTGCAAGGGAAAATTGGTTGGTTGGGGTTGGGTGTTGGGTTTTTCCTCCTTTGCCTTTTGTCAGTGAGGTGGGCTCTGTGGTCTTCTTCAAAGGAGGCTGCTGCCCGCCAAACTGTGAGGCGCCAAGATGCACGGTTTGAGGCGTTATCAGCCCACTGGCGGTGGTCAATGTGGCAGGCACCAAGAGATTTCTTTAGGCAGTCCTTATACCTTTTCTTTGGTGCACCTCTGTCACGGTGGCCAGTGGAGAGCTCGCCATATAATACGATCTTGGGAAGGCGATGGTCCTCCATTCTGGAGACGTGACCCATCCAGCGCAGCTGGATCTTCAGCAGCGTGGACTCGATGCTGTCGACCTCTGCCATCTCGAGTACCTCGACGTTAGGGGTGTGAGCGCTTCAATGGATGTTGAGGATGGAGCGGAGACAACGCTGGTGGAAGCGTTCTAGGAGCCGTAGGTGGTGCCGGTAGAGGACCCATGATTCGGAGCCGAACAGGAGTGTGGGTATGACAACGGCTCTGTATACGCTTATCTTTGTGAGGTTTTTCAGTTGGTTGTTTTTCCAGACTCTTTTGTGTAGTCTTCCAAAGGCGCTATTTGCCTTGGCGAGTCTGTTGTCTATCTCATTGTCGATCCTTGCATCTGATGAAATGGTGCAGCCGAGATAGGTAAACTGGTTGACCGTTTTGAGTTTTGTGTGCCCGATGGAGATGTGGGGGGGCTGATAGTCATGGTGGGGAGCTGGCTGATGGAGGACCTCAGTTTTCTTCAGGTTTATCCAAAATAGCACAATGTTGTGGGCTGAGGGGGCTGTACCCTGGTCTAATGTACTAAGTATACACATATCCACATTAAAGTGATGACAGTATTCAGAACTCACCATCTCTCTCAGTACCTTCCTGTAACATTTGCTTATTGTTTTCTGCTTTTCAGTCAATTCATTCATTCACGGAATATGAACTGATGTGAGAATTTATTGTCATATACACAAGGTACACTGTACTGCTATGAATCCAGAGGACCCCAAAACCCAGCAGCAATAGAAATTCACCAAGACAAATGGTTACTTAAACAAAAGTTGCTTTTAGTTTTCTTTAAATATAAAAACAGGATCAAACTTTAACATTACTATTAACTTAATCTAACAACCCTATTCTAATTCTAAGCACACGTGTACGTAATGTGTATATGTTCGGGAAAGTTCTTTGATTCACAGTCTAATCTTTCTCTTCTCACTCCTCCAAGTTCACCGGTATCATGGAATTCTTCTACTGAGCACAGAACTTAACATTTATAAATTTTCACCAGGTTCTAGTGCTTAAAGGTAATTAGTTACCACTCAGGGAGGTACTTGCTGGTTTCAGAGAGAGATTTATTGCATTTTGGACACATACAAACTGATTTTCTCTGATCAGTCACTTCAGTGTCTTGCAGAAGAAACCTTCCCCATCATGGGTTTTCTAAATGATAACCAAGGTCACAACAGAGTTCTTCTCGTTTCTCTTATTTCAGTTGAAACACTCTAGCCAGCCATTTCCTCTTGTAAGGACTATAAGGATTTTGAACAGGCTGAACTCAGAACTCACAACTCATCTTCAAAATGGGGTTTTCAACAAGCTGCCAGTTTGCAACGTTGCAGCCTCCATAAAGTTTCCGCAGGACTGTAGAACTGACTTCTCGCTCTCTCTCCAAGAGAGATATCCTGTTTGTTTTTTCTCTCTCTGCTTGTAAAAAAAACCAGACACCTCCCCAATACTCCAAAACCCAATTCTTGAAAGATCTTATCAGCACTTTGATCCTGGACTATTTATTTGCACCTAGTTTTGAAATTCCATCCAAAGCAGTTCCATTGCCTTTTGCATGTCTGGCTTCAGCATTGCATTTTAAATGTGATGTGAAGTATCAGTTTGTGAAGTAACCTACACTAAACCCCCACAATCTATCTGTTTTAAAGACATATTTATGTATAATATAACCCATAACAGTACAAATGCATCAAAATTCATGCTTGCTTCAGCCACACAGATGCATAAGACACCCCAACAATAGTGTAAATTAAATTAACATGATGCGCCATGAAACAGATAAAAGATCCTAAATATAAAAGGACAGATGCAGTTAGGGCCAAAAATCTAGTGGTTCAATAGAAGTTTATTTTGGTGGTCTCAGGGTAATTTATAGTTAGGATGGTTCTGGGAAGTTCAAAAGTCTGATAGATGTTAGAAAAAACTCTTCTTGAACCTGAAAGTGCTAGTCTTCAGGTCTCTGTACCTTCTACCTGAAGCAACTGTGATCAGGGTGATGGGGCTGTCTTCACGAGACGTCACCTCACACCAATGTTTTCCATTGTCCGAAGATGGTGCCCATCATGGACTTTGCTCAGTTTGACACTTTCTGTGGACTTCTATGATGCTGGGCACTCGAAACCAGGTCATGATGCGATTATATTTTCCACAGTTCGCCTGTCAAACTTTGATGGAGTATCAAATCTCCCCAATCTACTCAGAAAGTAGATGCATTGGTGTGCCTTGTTCATTGTTGCCTCAATGTACTATCGATGTAGATTTCCAGGAACTTTAAGGGACTAACCTTCGCCACCACCATCCCATCAGAGAAGACAAGTGAGTGCTTCCTTTATCTACAGTTCTTCATCAGCTCCTTGGTCTTGCTGATGTCGAGAGTAGGATTGTTTTTCAGGCATCACACGTCCAGATACTTGATCTCCATCTGATACTCTAACTCATTATTCCCATTATTTGGCCAGAAATGGTGAAACCCACAAGCATTTGAACTCAGTTAAATGCTTTTGGTAACCTTTTTGTTGACATTTCAGCATGACATTCCCTTTGTAAGGATTGGATCGATCAATTTGGATGGACAGTCGCAACGTGAAGTTGAAGAGGTTCTTCAGGCAGATTTTCGTGTTGTTTACTTGATCTATTTTTATTTTTTGATGGACTTTGAATGCCAGACATTTATTTCTATTTCCAGTTTTCCCTCTTCCATGAGGGAAGTTTTAAGTAACACCGATTTGTGGACTAAGAGATCAGATTGGGAAAAGACAGCAAATTCGCTTTTCTGAAGAACATCAGGAAACTAAATGAGCTCCAAAATAGAAGATGGAGCAGGTGATGCCACCCTTCAAGGATTTACCACCACTCCATGTAATCACAGTTAATCATTGCTTCTCATATTCCTGCTTTCTCTTCAGATCTTTCGATGCAATTTTTGTCCACGAATGTATGTATCTCATTCTTAAAATATTACATGACACAGACCATAAAGCTATAAGATTATTTGAGCAGGATGAAGCTATTAGGGTCAAAGGGTCCCAGTGGCCAACCACTTTAATTCCACACCCCATTAACATGTCTGTTCATGGCCTCCTGCACTGCCAGGTTGATGTAAAATTGAGTAACAACTCTTTATATTCTGTCTCGGCTGTCTCCGACTAGCTGACTTCTACAACTTCTGTTAACCACCTCCCACAGTCTCCCTCGTTCTCTACTTTCTCTACCCCCTCTCTCCCCTTTCCTCATCCTCTTCCCTTTCTTTTCTTATCAGGGAGATATTCTTCTTACCCCACTGCCCTCTCTGTTTCCCTTCTCAGCTTTTTTCTCTTCTACCCTCCCACTTGCATCCACCTATCTCCTCTTAACTATTTATTTGGGCACCTGTCTGATTTTTTCTTACACCTATCTTTGTGACATCAGCAAACTTGCTGATCCAATTTACCACATTATCATCCAGATCATTGATATAGACAACAAACAACAATGGTCCTGATAATTGTTGAGTGGCCTTTAAATTCTCCTTTGCCATTTCACAAGCTATATGCAACCGATCCTTAAATTTAAACTTCAAGACAATATCCAACAAATTTAAATGCACATCATTATTAACCCACTGTTCCTTCAATAAACATTTAGTCCATATGAGTTGGTCCAAAAACCAACTCAAATAGAGTAAAACCAAGAGATTCTTGGAGAGATTCTATCATTGCAAATATAAGCAAATGAATCCCTTCAATCCAAACCTTTTCATTCTCAAAACAATATCTCATCATGTCTTTCAGGATCGAATGGAACCTCTCCAAGGCCCCTTGACTTTCTGGATGATATGCTGAAGATATAATCTGCTTAACTCTCCATTCATGAACCACTTGTAGGAATACGCCTGACAGAATATTACTCCCTTGATCTGACTGAATTTATCCAGGCATGCCAACCAAGGTAAAAAAAAACTTTAACAAAGCCTTCACAATTGCTTTTGCTTTACTGTTTCTCAGAGGAATGGCCTCAGTAAACCTTGTGATTGCACCACATAATTGTCAACAAATACTGATTCCCAGCTTTTGTTTTAAATAATAGGCCAAGACAATCCTTTTAGACATGATGGGATTCAATAACTTTGTTGAGCTTTCCCTTTAATTACCCTCTGTAACATAAGAGACTATTAGTTTTGAGGTCAATTTAAATTCACAGCAACTTTCTCAAAATGGGGAAAACATCTCATCTTCCTCAAATAGAGGAACTAACCTAACCTCTACTGGCCATAAACTCCTCATCACGGCCAAGAATTTGATCTCGGGACTTTCCTTTTCTCCTATTACTTCCACTCTAATCTTTTCTGGCTCATGTATCATATTTTCTCCTCTGTCTCTAGTTCTAATATCATCAGTTCCATTTCCAAACTCTTTTATCTCTCAGCTGCCTCCATTTCTAATCTTTTTAATTCCAACTGTATTTGCTCAGTTTTACTCTTGGGGAAACTGCTCTAGCACTTCTTCAAACTTCCCTGTTTCTATGTAGTATTTTGCAATTTTCCTCCCATTCTCCACCTTTTTCATTTGTGGTTCTACTGAAGCAATTGGCAACCTGTTGGCAATAGTCACCAACTGGTGCTTTTTAGCCTTTTTCAAATTCTCAAGCAAGGGTAATACCAAAAATCCCTCTAGATAGATCCATAGCTGTTGATTACACACACACACACACACACACACACACACACACACACACACACACACACACACACACACACACACACACACACACACACACACACACACACACACTAGCTTTTAATTATCTTTACCAAAGGAATTTCCTAGACCAGACTGGAATTCCATCAATCACCAAGCTCCAGCTTAACTCAGACTCAGACAAATGATCACTAATCAATTGACCTCTAAGCTCCAAAATTTGTTTGTATCCTGGACGAGTCCCCACTTTGTTAGGCCTCAAACCAGCAACAACAGAAGATGCAATTCAAAAAGTTTAAATTTTAACTCTAAATTTATTTATGACTATTAACAATATAAAGTGTTCCAATTAGTCCCACTATAAGTAACTATAGCAATTAGGCAAATATCATATCTTCATCTGTGTATGTGAAAACCCCCGACTATTACAGTCTTGTGCCCAATATTCAAAAAGGAAAAATCCCCCAAAACCCCAGGTCAGTCAGTCAAGTATGTCAGTTTGAAAGCACAGTCCATAAAATTCAAACTCTAAGCTCATTGTCCAAATACAGTTCCTTCAGCTGAATAACAAAAAGGACGTCATATTGAACATTGGAGAGACGTTTTAACATTGTTGGATGTTGCGTTGCTGTAAGCTTACATATTGTTTTTCAAGGCTTCCTTAGATGACTTCCCTCAGTTCTCAAATGGTGGCTTTTAGCCCTTCCTTATTGTATGAGACTATCCTTTTCACACAGCTCTCCTGGCTGATCTCCACCACTCCACCTGCTGCAGTTCTGCTGCTCCAACTGCCATTCTGAACACTCCATTCTCTCTCTGTCTTCACAGCTCGACCCACAAGTCACACAGAGCCCCCAGCAGCATTCCATCCTTTCTGATGTCAATCCACAGTCCAAAAGGTCAGGCCATAGTCCATAACAGTATGGACGGAGTAAATGTGAACAGGCTTTTTCTACTTAGATAAGGAGAGATAAATACAAGAGGATCTTGGCTTTAGGGTGAACAGGGAAAGGTTTATGGGGAAGTTCTTCACTCAGATAGTAGTGGGAGTGTGGAAAGAACTGCCATCAGACATGGTAAATGTGGGTTCTCTCAGGTTTTAGGAATAAATTGGATAGATACATGGATGGGAGAGGTCTAGAGGGTTAAGGACTAAGTTCAGGTCAGAGGGACTAGCAGAATAATGTTTTGTCATAGATTAGAAGGGCTGAATGGTCTGTTTTCTGTACCAGTTCTAAAGCTCCCACTCCACCACACTAAACATTCACTCCCTCCACCAGCAGGACACAGTAAGTGCAGTGTGCACCATCCACAAAATCAGTTGCAATTCTTCTCCCAGTATCTTCCAAGTCCATGGCTTCCACCACCAAAAAGGTGAAAGCTAGAGGGAAGTTGTAAACAGGTGAAGGTGGTACAAGAATATGTTAATGCCATCTGGTTAGAGAGTGCCCAGATGGACTATAACCTGCAGGTCGTGACTTGGAAATATCGTGCCAGTAATTATTGTGGTCCCTGGAGCTCCCACCCCACAGCACTGTGAGTTTACATTCACCAGTAGAACTGCAGCTGATCACGAACACAGCTTGTCGCTACTTCTCATGGCCACATGGGAACAGGCAATAAATGCTCCATGGATGCCCACATCCTGTAAATGAACTTGAAAAAACTATGAAGAAATAAATCAAATGTAAGCTTGAAATGACGCAATAACCAAAGCGAACAGCTGTGCACGTCAGAGAGAAAATATCAAGCTGAGCGAAGGAAGAACAGAGCAAGGGAGGTTTCACTGAGGTTTCATGTTGCACACTGCACAGCTGATTTTCACATCAAGAGGTGTGTTCAGAGGCATCACTGAGTTTCCCAGGAATCTATCGTGCGAGTGGCACGGTTAGTGCGACACTGTTACAGAGCCAACGATCTAGGTTTGAATCCGACGCTATCTGGAAAGAGTTTGTACATTCTCTGGGTACTCCAGTTTCCTCCCACCTTCCAGAAATGCACGGGGTTGGTGAATTAATTGGGTGGAATTGGGCTTGATGGACCTTCTGCATTCTGTATCGTTGGAAAAAATTTCTATTTGCAGTTTGTGTAACTTGTCAGTCTGAAAACTCATTTCAAGGGAACAAGAGAAAACACTTTTTAAATCCAGTTTGTCCAATCCCATTCGGCATCCACAAACAATGCAGTCTAATGTACTGGTCTATTCTCACTGGACTGTGAAACCATATCCTGTCCCAGTTAGTCAATTAGCATGATGCCAGCAACAGTAAGGGTGGCCCACAAACTCTTTTGCAGTGAGGAGCAAATTAAGAAGGAACTGATTAGGTTTCAATCTTGAATTTTATGTTCAAGGTCAACAGGCAAAGAGGGGAGGGCGTCGATTTCCAATGTTATTTTTGAGATCTTGAGAAGATTAGAAAGAGTTGTAATTACTATAAGTGAACTGTTTGAAGAGAGTGAAGCCCAAAACCTTAGAAACACAATAACCTATCCCAATTATAGTTGAGGCTAGGTTTTGGGTGTCTCTAGTACGACACTATTTCCACCAAACTGAGAATGCCGTAGGTCTTTCGGGAGGGCTGTAGTCACTTTTAATATTTTTGATGATTAAGGACACTGTATATGGCAGTGTATAGGACAGGTCTTGATCTTTAAAAATGTCTCACTAAAACCAGGGTCAACTTATGCGCCACGTATAAAATCCAGACCTTAACAGCGAAGTCTCAGCACTCCCCCATGCCAAGTGTAAAACCCAAACCGTAAAAACAAAGTCCACGCAGTCCAACTGCCGTTAGCTCTGTACAGGCTTTATATGGCCTATTAAAGGAGCCAACGGTGGTTTATTTTAAAGTATGTTAACAAACGTTTAACCTTTACAAGGAAATTTGCTTTCAAAATAATTGCGACAGCATCAATCCACTGTTCAGTGAAATGTTTGGTAAAGGACTATTGGGCCAGTAAGACTTGGGATAGTCTTATACAGTGAGTACAGCTCAAAACATATATCTTAGATGGAAATTCAGGGTCAGGGTTAGGGTTAGAGTCATCTTATATGCCGGCATATACAATGTCTCCACACAACATTGTCCAGTAAACATCACAACACTCAAACAGCATATTAGTTAATTCCCCTCTCCTTCATGTGCTTATACAACATCCTTAAAAACATTTAACACAAATATTCATCTGAAATATTCCAAGTGTGAGCAAGACCCAACCACATGCAGATAAACATTTCCCCTGAATCCATTTATCAAGTTATCTGTGACTATCTAAGTTTAGGAGTTCACCTCTACTCTGTTGAGGAGGAATTTTCGGCACTTCTATTGAAGTGAATGTACAGTTGACCCTTGTGTTGTGTTCCCAGAAATCCATGTCATGAATTTCTGCAACAAAAACCCCCTTTGTGGTATTTGCATAATTTTAACTTTGACAACACAGCACAGGAGAAGGTCATTCCAACCCCGTTCATCTTTGGAACATAGGACGAAACCATGGAATCCGGAGGAAACACACGCAGGATGCAGGAAGAACATACAAGCTCTTTGCAGAGCATGCCGGATTCGAACCTGGGTTACTGGCGCAGAAATAGTGTTGCTTGAACTGCAACACTAATTATGCTGGCCTGGGAGGCATCCTGTGGCAGTACACCACCAGCCTACTGCAAGGGGCAACCTCTGTACCTGCAGAAGAACATGGGAGGACAGGGCAACCCCTGGCCAGCTGTCAATCAGCCAACCTGAATAGACAAGCTCCACCCATTTGGCTGTCAATCACCCTCCAGGATATAAGCTGGGTCTGGCCCTTTCGGAGTTAGTCTCAGAGTTCGCACCAAGGTTTAATTTGAATAAAGCCTGTAGAACAGACTTTATGTTTCATGAGTTTGCTTCTGTTCGATAGCGCACCACACATCCTACGGATATTTTTCTTTCATATTAAACTATTTTTTGGCAATGACACAGTGAGGTCAACATTAGACTTGGGGATGGAGAAACCTGGTGTGAGAGAGACAACAGATATTGTTAATTTCTGGGTGCTCGGTACTGTGGGGCCTTAAGACGATAACACGAGATCACTGCATTGATTGGGTGGGAAGACACGCCTGTACCCCTCCTTTGCCATGACCCTTCCAGTACAGGCATCTCACAGCCACGCTCTAAGTCTGCTAGACATTTTGGCTGACACTTCTGAATGAGGAAAGGGTTCCGGACGGGGAGGTTAGGGAATGTGATGGGATTCCTGCAGATAGAAAAGATGGTTGTCAAAGATTGCATAGGTAGGACCTACACAGTGAATGGTAGGGATCTGGGGAGTGATGAAGATTCAGGAATACATAGTACCTGGAAAATTCCATGTCAGGTAGACAGTATGGCCAAAAAGGGTTGGGCCTTCATCAGTCAGAATATCCCCATCATTCCAGCCTCCATCATTGCCCAGGCATTGTTTCCCAAGCACCCAGTCCACTCTGTAAAAAGCTGAGGCTCCATTAATAATAAGAATACACTGAGGATTTGAAACTGATCAGCTTTTTATTAACTCTAGACTGCAACAGCCGTCACCCTCATTGACTGATCAAGACAGGGTGGAATGGGAGCATGCAAGTGGCTATGGGTAGGATCGGTCTCAGAAGGTGTGTTCAGCCACCAGCAGCCAATCATAGCGTAACAGTAGTTTACCACAAAAAAACTTAAGCTTTGTTGTCTCCCCAAAACATTCCTCCACCCACCTTGAAGTCAAGTCAACTCATGTTTATTGTCTTCCGATTGGACATGTACAAACAAACGAAACAGCGTTCTCCAGTCAACAGTGCAAAAAAAAAGCAGACATATAACCGGACATAACATCGAAACAAACAATACATATTCACGGCAAGTATTTATCTATACAAATAAATAAATACTGTTTCATGATTATGAGAGTCTGGGATGGATAGTGTGAGCACTTCTTCATCCATCATTTATAAAAAAAGCACAAAGAGCAGGGGTCCCAGAACAAATTGCTGCAGAATTCTTCAAGTCATCTACCTCCAGGCAGAATATGCCCCATCTACTTCCACTTTCTGTCTTCTGGGAATGTCAATTCCAAATCCATACAGTCAAGTTTCCATGGATCCCACGTCTGCCACCTAGAACCTTGTAAAACAACTTACGAAAATCCACGCACACCACATCCACCACTTTAATTTAATCAGTTACAGTGATTATAACGCCAATGACCTGGGTTTGAATCTGGCACTTTCTACTTCTTAATTTCCCATGTGACCGCCTGGGTTTCCTCCAGGTACTCCAGCTTCCTCAGAAATTTTAGGCACAGATTTCATTGGCTGGAATTGGCTTCAAACCTGTTGTTAATGAATCAAAATATGATTTGATTTTTCACCTCCTTAAAAAACGCAATTAGCTTGAAGAGGTATGGCCTGCCCCTCACAAAGCCATGATGACCATCCCTAATAAGATTAAGTTTCTCCAAATGCTCATAAATCCTGAACTGAAGAATCCTCACCAATATCTCTCCTGTGGTCTGGGAGGATGGGAAGATCATTATCAATGCCCTAGCAATCTCTTCACTTACTTCCCACAGTAGCCTGGGGTGTATTCCATCTGGGCCCAGAAACTTATCTATCTGAAAGTTTTTCAGAAGCCCCAACACAACCTTTTCCTTAACCACAATACATCCTCTAACACGGTAGCTGACCTACACTGACCTACATTTGTCAAGTCCCAGTGAACACTGAAGCAAAGTATTCATTAAGGATCTCCCCTACCTCCAGACATATTACCCCCAAGAAGCCCCACCCTCACTTCACGTACCCTCAGAATGCTTTGGGGTTTTCTGAAATTCGACTTGCCAGGCTTTTCTTATGTCCATGTTCCTTTCTGGCTCTCCTCAGTTCCTTCTGAAGTTCCCTCCTGGCTGGCCTTTTAATTCCCAAGAAAGCTTTCCACTGTATCCCAGTACACAAGCCAATAACAAAGACATCAAACCAGTGATCTCATTGCCCAACAGTATTGAGAACGTAAAAACAAAAATGTTGACAATATATGTAGTTTATTTTGTCCATTTTTGTTTATTTTTTATTTATTTATTCCTCCCCTCCCCCCCCCTCCCCCCACATTAGTTCCATGACAGTGAATTTTATTCTTTACCAAGCATTATGGGTAGTGATTCTGTAGGCCAAAGCCTATAAACCAAAAAGCTGTAATGTAGGGTTTATCTGTATCCCTCAATCATATGATCACCTTTTACTTGGATGAAGAAGCCTTTAGTGGTGCCCATTCCATTTCCCACATTTCTGCACTTCTCTCTTCCCTCCACTTCCAGAATCAGGATTGAATTCCCCCGTGTACACTGTCTGAACCACAGAGCCAAATTTCCATGCAACTGTAAAGCAAACATCAGCTGTCCTTTTCAGTCCTCCCTTCCCAGGGGTCAGGGCCACAAGCATTCTTTCCACATGAAGTAGAAATTTACTTGAACTCTTTCCAATGTGGTGTGGAGTCTTTGATGCCGATGAGGTCATCTCATTGCCATTGGGGAAACCAAACACATTGCTTCGAAGAGAATCTCCATTCAGTTTGTTAGAATTACCTCCTGCTTAATTCCCCAACTTTTCAATGAACTTCTGAGGAGAATACCCCCTCTTTGGACTCGCACATTGTAAACTCTGGAATCAATACTGTTTTCAACAATTTCATAACAGGAATATTTCTACATATTGCATTACATCTTTATAACTAGGAGAGTGAGGGTGACGGAGGACTGATTTATGGAATCCTATTCTACACTGAAACTCAAAATGAAACAGTGGGAGGTAGATTAATTGTTCCATAGAACTAACCTGGCTATGGTTGATTTACCTTCAAACTGTTCCTATGCAACTGTTCTCAATGGACCACTGATCCTTAACCTTCTTGTCTCCTGCATCATTTTTGAAGGCATTGACTTTCTCAATTACCAGGTACTTTATTAAAATAACATGATATAATTGGTATCATTAGTAGACTGTAATTCCCCAAAGGTTCTCAAATTTGAAAGATTTCATATGTTATGTGAAAAGTGCTAACATGTGTTCCTTTAAGCAGTTTCAAACCAATGTACGAGTGGAGAAATCTGCCTGACTCTGGTGCTCTACAGGACTAAAAGCCAGAACATTCTTGCCTCACCTCTGGTTCGGTAACGGTTTCATTTTTACTCCTATTTATTCAAATTGATAAATTTATAGCCTTTGCTTTCCCAAACCACAGGCAAATTTGTAATATCCAGATAAATAAGTGAAAGGTCAAAATCCAAAGCACTTCAGGTTATATCTGATGTGGCAAGGTTGGTGTAGTGTTTAGCGTAATGCCTTTACAGTGCCAGCTCAGGGTTTGAATCCCATTCTGTTTGCAAAGAGTTTGTATGTTCTCCCTGTGTCTGCATGGGTTTTTCCCAGAGGCCCCAGTTTCCTCCCAATTGTTCAAAACATATCGGGGTGTAGGTTAATTGGGTGTAATTGGGCGGCACAGACTTGTGGGCCGAAATGGCCTGTAACCGTGCTGTATTTCCAAATTTTAAGAATTTAATTTAAAAAAAATGACAAAAAAAATCCTCTCTCTTGAGATCCTTCAATAGGTGACTGGAGTAGATGATGATAAAGTTGTTGCCAAGATTTGGGAAATTGAGCTATTATGAGACTAGGCCTGCTTTCCTTAGTGTGCAGGAGGTTGAGAAGGGATCCTACTGAGGATTGGAAAATCACGAGGGACATAATTGTAAACAGTAAGGGTTTGGAGTGGGAGAATACAAGACGTGAGTGCATAACTATAAGATGAGGGGGTGAGATTTATAAGGGGCATGAGGGGATCTCTCAGAGCATGATAGACATGTGGAATGAGCTGCCTGACAATGAAGAAAAAACAAGCATGTTAGCTTCCTTTAAGATACACTTAGATAACTCGATGGATGAGAGGGGATGTGAGGGCATGGGAGAGGATTGGAGGAGATGGAACGGGATGTGAGGGGTGTAGGGCACGACCAGTAAACACAGAGACAAGTTGAAGAAATGATAGGCTTTATTACACAGAAGAACCTTGCTGGCCACGATCCCAGGATAGGAATGGCGGCAAGGGAAAGGTGGCTCAACCTTTGTGGCCCAGGACCACGGGGCAGGAGTCAATAGGGTATGAGTTATCCAGCTCCATATATACAACCCGACAATGATAACTATATACAATGGAGGAAACATATCACCACAAGGGGGTGGGAAGGGTCTGGGCCTAATGCTAGCCAGCAAGAGTAAAGCTGGAGAACTCATTGTTCAGCATGGGCAAGCTCGGCCTGGAAGCCTATTTCCATGCTGCAAGACTCATGATTCTGTGAGTGATCAAGTGGAGAATTTAACCTTGGGATTTAGAAGCTTGCAGACCATGGTATGATGGAGGTGAGAAGTATTAAAAATTCTGAAAATGATCACTAGATTCTATCTGATCTCTTGTTAGGAAACCTATGGTCAGCACAGTTAGTGCAATGCTATTACAGCACCAGGGACCCAGATTTGAACCCTTGATGTCTGTTTGTACTGTGATTGTGCAGGTTTCCTCTGGGTGCTCTGGTTTCCTCCCTCTCTCGAAAAACATATGGGGTTATTTGTTGTATTTGGGCTGCACAGGTTCGTGGGCTGGCAGGGCCTGTGACTGTGATGAGTGGCTAAACTAATTAAACTAAAACTAATCCCTAGAGGCAAAGGGGTTGCAAATTTGCTCTGTGTCCAGAAGGGGGAATGACAAATCCAGACAGATGGATGGGCACTGTAGAGGGAAATGGCAATGATTTCAAGTCTGTTTCATAATTTCCTTCAGAATCAGAGATCTTACACAACTAGAAAAACAATGGCAATGATGGGGTTAGATATAAAAATTCCTCTTCTTTTTCTTCATACTCTAAACTATTGAAAAAAAAAGATACAGCATGGTAGAAGCCCCTTCCGGTCCTTGAAATTTGTGCCACTCAATTACACCCAATGAGCCTACAAATCCCATACGTTTTGGAGGGTGGGTGGAAAAAATCCCACATGGACACAGGGAGAATGTACAAGCTCCTTAAAGACATTGCTGATTCAAACCTGGGTCACTGGTGTGGAAATAGCTTCGTGGTATCTGCATCCATCTGTATAAAGCACATGCCACTGGCAGTTGGAAACCATTGCCAAATACCTATTTCTGTCATAGCCTCACAGAGCTCTAAAAGATATGTAAACCCCACTTGTTAACTGTTTGCACTTAACAGGCTCATTGAACTGCTCCCCAGTGATGCTTCCTGGGTCAGCGCATCGGGATTCATGAACAAAGCCAACTGATCAAGGCTGATCATTTGCAGCTGAGATGATGAACCATTCCCTCTTTGATTGCATCCAGAGAACTAGTCTCTGCAGGACCCAGGATCACAGCAAGCAGTTAAAAACCACCAAACGTAGAGGAGCTATCAACAAACCAAAAACTTCTGTTATCAGGCTCAGAATTAACAACAATTCTCAGTAACACTTTTAAACCCAAATATTGTCATGACTCTATGGTTTGTGCACGATGACATTATTGAGTCATTGACACATAGTCATGCAGCATGGAAACAGGCCCTTTGGCCATAAGGTGTCCAACATATGCCAGCCACACTAGTCTCACCTGCCTGCACTTGGCCCTCCAAACCCATGCATCCCTCCATTTTTTTCTGAAACATTGAAATAGTTCCTGCCTCAACCACCTCCTCTGGAAGCCCATTTTATACACCCACCACTCTCTGTGTAAAACAAATTAACCCACAGGTTTCTGTTAAATCTATACCCCTCCACCTTAAACCTATGTCCTCTGCTCACCAATTCCCTTACTCTGGGCAAAAGACTCTCTGCATTCACCCAGTCTATTCCTCTCATGGTTTTGTACCCTTCTTTACGATTACCCCTCATCCTCCTGCGCTCCCAGGAATAAAGCCCCAGACTGCTCAACCTTTCCCGATAGCTCTGGTCCCAGAATCCTGCCAACATCCTCGTAAACCTTCTCTGCATCCTCTCCAGCTTGTCAACATCTGACCTGTACCACGGTGACCAAAACTGAACACAATGCCCGAAGTGGAGTCTTGTACAACTACAACATGACCTTTCAATTTCTCTAATCAGTACTCTGACTGATGAAGGCCAATATGCTGAAAGCCCTTTGACCACCCTATTGACCTGTGACACAGCGTTCAAGACACTATGCTTCATTATAGGAAGTGAGTCGGAATAAGGATCACATTGAAGGGAGTTGGGGACTGGTAAGAGAGAGTATAATGCGAGGAAGAAATGTGGAGATTGAGCTGATGGTGAGAAGGGTTTGGCAGATGATGATGATGGGGGATTGATGGAGGATGAGTGAATTCAGTTGGATGAAGGTGAGAGGAGGAGGAGATGGAGGAGCTGGATGAAATGAAGGGGGAGGGTGCAAGCAGAGGCTAGGGGACAGACGGTCAGGGTGTATGGACATGGGGATTATAGGACAGCCTGTGAGGGAGATTAATCACAGAGGACAGCTATCAAAGGCCCAAAATGTCAATGACCTTTTACTTCCTGTGGATGCAATGTGACCTGCTGAGTTTCTCCTGCCCCTTTGCCTCCCTCTCCACCCCCCTCTATCAATGTGATATACCGGGATCATTGACTGAGGAGGGTGGCAAAATCATTGAGGACCCCTGATCTTTCACAGCTTCTTTCAACTGTCAGGAAAGAGATCCAGGAGTTCCAGAGTCACCACGAGGTTGAGGAACAGCTTATTCCCACGGGCAGTGAGAGTGCTGAACAATCAAAGGAACTGCTCACACTAAATATAGCAGACTCTCATATTGTATTTACAAAACTATACTTATTTATTTGTATATTTGTATTGCCTATCTGTATGTGTGTTTATGTCTGGCTGTGTGTCAAATTGTTTTGCACTGAGGATCGGAGAAGGCTGTTTTGTCAGGTTGTACTTGTAAAATCAGATAACAATAAACTTGACTTGACTTGACCTTGTGTACTCAATCAAAAGCACCTACCTGGATGAAGGTGGAATCCTCAAATTCTACGTTACATTTAAATAGGCTAGAGACCTCATGCCGAAACAAGCCTCGGCCCTAAAGGCCCAATACTGCTTGAAGGCGTTTATTCACATTCCAATGGACCAGTGCACATTCCAAGCTGAAGTCCACAGGTTTAGGCCGCATGGACTTTTGTTTGCCACATGTTACATTGGCTTTGCTCAAAACTGAGCCCCTAACTCAGCACCCAATGAACTTTCAGGCAGAGGGAAAATATTCCCCCTCATACTCAAATTCAGTCAACTCTTGATTGCCATTTTTGTGAGCAAACAGTAACTATTTTTACTTTGAGATTAATCATTGAGGCCTCACAGAAACTCAACAACGAAAACACTTAAAATATTTTCCAAAAAGCAAAGTATTAAAAAAACTCAATGAGGTCATGACACCATGAAGGTCATTCATTCAGGTATGAAGGTTTGGACTGATCTCGGTAGCTGGAGTTAGGTTTGAAAGTTTGTGCCATCTTGGCCAATGTTTAAACAACCTTTTGCTCAGCCTCACAGAATTATGGGGTTTGGCAGCACAAAAAGAGATTCTTCTGCTCAACATGTCTGTGCTGAACAAGTTATTCCCATTTCCCTGCACTCAGCCCGTATCTCACTTTTCTACCTTATAAATGTTAAGATGGTTCTGCCTCTCTGACATCCTCTCACACCTTTTTCCATGTACCCACCAGCCTCCGTGTGATAAAGATGCCTCTCAGATCTCTTTTAAATCTTTTCCCCATCAGCAAAATCTATGCCGTCTGGTCTTAGCTTCCCCTATCCTGGGACTATGACAACTTAACTTTATGATTCTATAAACATCTATAAGATACGGCAATATGCCTCCCACCTTCATGGGAGAAACGTCCTGGCCTATCCAAACTCTCCCTATTACCCAAGCCCTCCAGTCCCAATAATATTCTTGTGAATCTTTTCTAGCTTAATGATATTTTGCAGCTTGATTTGTATTTTCTGA
This sequence comes from Narcine bancroftii, assembly GCF_036971445.1. Classification (NCBI taxonomy): domain Eukaryota; kingdom Metazoa; phylum Chordata; class Chondrichthyes; order Torpediniformes; family Narcinidae; genus Narcine; species Narcine bancroftii. The sequence continues at coordinate 85,687,785 of NC_091476.1, read as the reverse complement.
GTTTCAAACCTGTTGTTTATTTTTATTAATAAGTTACCTCAACAGATTGCACAGGCCAGCACAGCACAGGCCCTTCAGCTCGCAACCTGTGTAAACCAACTCCACAATAATCTAATTGTTCCCCACCTCACACTCATAACTCTTTATTTTTCTTACATCCATGTGCTTGCCTAAGAGTCCTTTGAATGTCTCTATTAAACCAGACTCTACCACCACCTCGGCAATACATTCCAGGCACCCACCACTCTTCATGTAAAAAAAAATGTACCTCTGATATCTTCCCATAACTTTCCTCAACTCACTTTAAACAGGTATCCTCTAGCATTTACTATTGTCACCCCAGGAAAAAAAAAAGTGCTGGCTTTCCAATCTATCTATGCCTCTCATAATCTAATCAGTCATCACTAGCTGGAGTGTTCTCGGAAATTTTCAACCTCTCATTGCTGCAGTCAGAGGTTCCCACCTACTTCAAAAGGACATCAATCATCCGGGTACCCAAAAAGAGTAGAGTGAGCTGCCTCAATGACTATTACCCAGTAGCACTAACTTCTACTGTGATGAAATGGTTTGAGAGGCTGGTCATGGCCAGAATTAACACGTATGTAAGTAAAGATCTGGATCCACTGCAATTCACCCATCATCACAATCGCTCCACAGCAGATGCAATATCACTGGCTCTCCACTCAGCTCTGGATCACGTCAAAAACAGAAATTCATACATATGGCTTCTCTTCATCGACTACAGCTCGGCCTTCAACAACATTGTTCCCTCAGTGGTGGTCAATAAGCTACAAGCTCTAGGCCTCTGTACCCTCCTCTAAAACTGGATCCTTGACTTTCTCATCAGAAGTCCACAGTCAGTATGAATTGGAAACAACGTCTTCTCCTCACTAATTATCACAACATGCGCACCCCAAGGATGTGTGCTTAACCCATTGCTCTACTCATTATACACCCATGATTGTGTGGCCAGACACAATTCCAATGCCATCTACAAGTTTGCCAATGACACCACAGTTTTTGGCAGAATTACAAGCGGCAATGAGGAAACATAAAGGAGAGAGATGATGCGCTTAATGTTAGCAAAACCAAAAATTTGTTTGTGGACTTCAGGAGAACATCAGGGAAACACAATGAGGGTTCAGTAGTGGAGAGGGTCAATAACTTCAAATTCTTGAGTGTCAACATCTTGGAGGATCTGTCATGAAGAAGAAGAGATTTGGTATGTCATCAAAGACGCTCATAAAGTCCTACAGATGTACCATGGAGAGCATTCTGGCTGGTTGCATCACTGCCTGGTATGGAGGCACCAACTCTCAGGACAAGGAAAAATTTCAGAGGGTAGTTAACTCGGCCGACGACATCACTGGCACTAAACTTCACTCTATTGAGGACATCTATTTGAAGTGGTGCCTTAAAAAAGCAGCCTCTATCCTCAAAGACTCCCAGCACCCAGGCCATGTCCTCTTCCCTCTGCTACCATCAGGAAATGGGTACAGGAGCCTTAAGATGAGTGCTCAGTGGCACAAGGACAGCTTCTTCCCCTCTGCCATCAGATTCCTGAATGATCAATGAACCAAAGACACAGCCTTCCTTTTCGAGCACTATTATTTTAATTTTTTTAATAGTGATGTTGTAAGATGGTTATAATATGTATGTTTTTACTGTGATGCCTCCACGAAACACCAAATTTTGTGACTTGTTCATGTCAATAAATCCTGATTCTGATTCCTATCATCTTTTATTGCTCAAAAGAGAAAATCCCCAGCTCTGTAAACCTTGTTTCACAATTCTATTCAGAAAAATTTACAGGACATAACTTGGATGACAATACTTCTGAAGAATAACCAGGCTTATTGATTCAATGATTATGTCATTAATAGAATTTGAATCCATTCATTTGGGCCTTAATAAAAAAAAAATAATGCTATGAGGAGATTTTGAAACAAACTAAAGCTCTGTGGCTGGAAGAAGATTTGAATCAATCCTATGTGTTTTTTTTGACACAAAAATGTTCCACAAGTGATAGGAATCATTGTCCCTCAATACCAGGAGCAACAGCTCGTTTCTCAATCATCGGCCCTGATAGCAGTCATTCAAATGCCCTTGTTTGCTTTGCATTTGTTGCCAAAATGAAGTTGAACAACAATTAACACTGGACAACAATTTTGTTTCAAGAAGCTTGCTTCCTGTAAAATATTGGGGATTATGATAGACAACTTCAAGCTGAACACATAGATTATTTAACATTTACTGTATCACATAGGAAGATGATGAGCATTAAATTAACTTTTATTGAATTTAGGATGTTTATTCACCTAACAATGCTGACCTAAAACTGTTTTGCCGCTGATTTTCATTTGCATTCAGCATCTGAAGCCTCTCATGTCAGTGTCCAACAATAGTTGGCCCATGTTGATAGATTCCATTGCCCTGATACCACTTTTCCACTGTTGCAATGTCCTGGTGAAACCTTTCACCATGTTTGTCACTGACTGCACCAAGGTCAGCAGGGAAGGAGTACAAGTGTGAATGCAGAAAATGAATTTTCAGCGATGTGTTGCATTTCATCGTTTCTTAAAATATGTCAGGAAATCACAAAAATAAAATCTATCTCAAAAACAGAATGTGATCGGAACATTTTAAGATGATTCTCGTGATCAGCAGCCAGCAATGCATAAAATACACTGAAAAATGTTCAGGAAGCAAAATCTTAATTTTCCAGTGATGAAATGCAAAGGTTGTCTGTATCCATTGCTCTTGTAGTGTGGCCAACTTGGTCAACCTGTCATGGAACATTAATAAGGCAACAGAAAACACTGGAAGCAGGTTAGGCAGCATTTGTGGGAAGGAAATGTCTCAGTCGTGGACCCTGAGTCCAATGACCTGATGAATGGTTCCAGTATTTTCTGATTTTATTTCAGAATTGAGGCATCTGCAGATTTGAAACATTTTTCAATAAGCGTTATGTCAATTGAGTCTGGAGCGGGCAGATTCTGCACCCTGAAAAACAAACTAGAATCAGACAATGGAATTCCTGGAGATTCGAAATCTCAATGGATATCCGTGAATTTTAAATTGCATAATAATTTATCACTTCACACAATTGTATTGGATTTTTGAATGAAGGACTGCTGTCTACCAGTCCAGCAAACTGCTAAATTCATTTTGCCCTTAATTTTAATTCATATATGATTCCATTATGGAATCATTCACCACAGAAACAAGTCATTCCACCCCTGC